>NW_026622775.1:17606060-17909090 GCF_023065955.2 Ursus arctos
TTCTTTTTCAGAAATGGGATTCAGAAAAATACGGGCAGAATATGATCTTTTGGATCAGGCTAAAAATATTCTTCTCTATACCTTTTTGATAGTGTAGGATGAGACATTTCTGTGGGGACTAGTGAATCTAAAGCTATTTTTTTCACTTAATAATAACATTAAATATTTATCGATACCTACTATGTTTTAGTCACTTAACTGAATAGATTGCATCAGTCATTTTATCCTCACAAAAACACTGAGAAGTTGTTTCAATTATCAACCCATATCACAGGGTAAGGAACACTGAGGCTTGCCTAAGGTCATGCAGCTGGTAAATCGCAGAGCTGGGATTTAAACCCAGGCAGCCTGACCAGG
Organism: Ursus arctos; assembly: GCF_023065955.2. Taxonomy (NCBI): domain Eukaryota; kingdom Metazoa; phylum Chordata; class Mammalia; order Carnivora; family Ursidae; genus Ursus; species Ursus arctos. The sequence goes on from NW_026622775.1 coordinate 17,606,418, forward strand.
CTTGTAAGCCACTCTTAAAACTGTTATACTATTGCCTAATGTGAGATGCTATTCATCAAGCATATTGTTCTCAATGGACATTGTTTTAAATATATTTAAGAGAAAAATGATATAAAATATATACACTCTTATCCTTACTATCACCTCTATCTTTAAGAAAATAAAATATTTATCACCAGATTCCAGGGCAAAGCCTTAGAGACATAGAGATGAATCATATAGAGATTTGTCTCTCCTCCATCTCAAAGCCCGATGATGGAGGAAACCACTCTATATACTTATTTATTGGATTGTATGGTTTTAAAAATAATAACTGTGGAGGGACACCTGGTTGGCTCAGTCCATTAAGTATCTGCCTTGGGCTCAGGTCACGATCCCGGGGTCCTGGGATTGAGCCCTGCATCGGGCTCCCTGCTTGATGGGGGGCCTGCTTCTCCCCCACCTGACCCTGCCCACTCATGCTTGTACTCTCTCTCTCAAATATAAATGAATAAAATCTTTAAAAAATAATAAAAATAACTGTGGGTTCATTTAGGATAATAAATTGGAATAAGTTCAAGAATAATTCTTAAATAACTTTACATCTGGCCAATATGAAAATCTTATTTTTTATTCAATAAACATATATATTTACCTATGATTGCATAACAATAGATTATTCTTATTGTTCCATAAAGAAAATGTGCCATTTCATCAACCAAACTGTAATATCTGACTAATAGGTGCATAATAGTTGTAATCCCTATAACATCCTAATGAAATTTTCCTTTATTTAGCTCATAGTGTCTATGATACCACAGGTACTGACAAGGTGTAACTATTATGTGAAAAACAATGGAATGGAAAAAACAAACGAACAAATAAACACAGGCTTGAGGGTCAGAAGGTAGTCTTTCTACACTACTTCTGACCTTATAAGCACTGGGACTTTAGGCTATGTTCTCATCTGTCAAAATATGGATAATACATGTCTCCTGTCTCATGGAGTAGTAGTTTTAAGGATTAAATGAGATGTAAGTAAAGCATCTTACAGAATAAATGGCTAAAATGGCGTCCATCCATAACATGGGCTCTCAGTGAGCATGAGTCTCTTTCGTTACATCTCAAATCTTTCCGTTTTCATGGCAACATGAGACTGGCTTAGTACAGTTTCTATGAAGAATACTGTTGTTACTGTCATAGTGGAAATGTATTTGATGGGAATAATAATACAAGGTCAGAATAAAAAAGACTAGGCTCAAGTCTTTCTCTTGTTTGTGTTCTTTCCACATTCCTAGAAGAGAGGCTGTCTTCCACCTGCCAGCTGTCATGTCTTCCTACTGGAATTTTGTGTAATGAACAAATGGCTATTCAGCTGGCCACTCCTAGCTTCCAGGGCACATGGGCAAAGATTCCATTTGGGTGTTTTCTGTGCAGATATGCTGCTTATAAGGAGAACATTTCAAAAGATTAAAATTAGAGAACACACACACCAGCGAAGCCCTGACCTAAGTTCCCCAGCAATCATTCTTTCTCCTTATCGGTGACAACTGAAATTTTCTTTAGAGATTTTTTCTAATGAGAATACAAACCCAGGAAGAGAAAATGGCTTGCTCAGAATTTGATATGTGACTCAAGTGTCCTAACTTCCAAACCACTGTTCCTCCCAGGCAGTAGAATGTCATCAATGTCTGTGTCACTGCATGCAGCTCAGCCGACCTGTAGCCTAATATCTGTACTGATTTACATTAAGGAAATGCCAGTCCAACAAGTCTGAACAATCATTTATATCTTTACTGTGGGTTTTTCTCTGGGAGAAATTTTAAGGATTTATAGGGCACTTAATTCTGCCTGACTTCTTAAATTCATCTGGAGATATTTCTTCCATCTGCAAAGTTTAATTTCTTAGGAACTGAGATTGCACCCAACCTCTGTGTACAACTCCCATGCACACTCTCTTCCATGCCTTTCCATCTATTCCTCATGCACAACTGTTCTGTCCTCTCTAATGGGAAATGTCATCCTTCCCTGACTCTGATGCTCATATAGCAAGGAACATCTCTAAAATTAGGAGAATGATATCCTCCATCATCTTGTATGTTGATTTGTATATATTATTATGACATATTTCAACTTTCTTTTACAAGCTTCTAAATATTAAAATGAAAAATAAAACTTGTCAAATAACTATTTTCTCAAACAATGGTCAAGAAAATGTAGGCTGTTCCAAGGAAACTGCCTAATGACCAGGAGTCACTAACACCTCACTCTGCATCATTGTTGACAAAGAAGTAAAACACAGGCTGAGGGGTATAGTTACGGTTTCTAGGGAACATTGGGTTTAGAGTCAGTACAACTTAATTGCTTTTTCTCTATTTTTTATGGTATTTTTATATGTTTGCTTTCTTTACTAGATTGTAGGGCACATTGTTTTGCCCCTTAGGTCTAGTATTTTACCTAGTATATATTGGCCACTCAGTAAATGTTCAGGAAAGAATAAATGGATGAACAAATAAAAATATCATGAAAACAAAATTTTTTGTAGGAATTGAATACAGGGGAGAGGAAAAGGGGAAAGAATTGCCCAAATTCAGAGCTTCTAGCCCAAGATGATGACAGAAGTCTGAGTTGAGCCGTATTAAAGATATCCCTCCCTCCTGCTTTACAAATCCATGCAGGGCCTGCAGCCCCTGCAGTCATCTCATTCACCGTCTGGGAACACGGAGGCAGCTTTCTTTTGTGATCTATTGTTGGAGTCCACGGAGGCTAACAGATCCCATCTGCCTGGCGCAGGGCTGTAATCCCCTTTGCTGGGTTCTCTGTGAGGACACCAGTCAGCAACGCCAGGTTGGGAGCCTTCACGCCCCTCTTCTCAGCTGCCTGTTTCCTGCACAGCCTGCCAGGTTCCCATCATCTCTCCTCTGAATAAATAGCTAGTACTAGGCCAGCAAATTTTTTAGATTGTACACATCATACAGAGTCAAAAGTAGCATAAATCTGAGTCTCCTACAGCTGATCTTCCCCCTCCTCTACCTCCACCATCAACTCTCACAGGATCTTTCTTTACATTGAGGGCTGCCAGTTGTCCAAAGGGAGATAAATTAGCAGCATTCCCCAGACAAACCGTTCAAAAAGAGTGAAAGCATATAGATGAGATGGGCTGTGGCTGTGGCACCTAGCTTACAAATCCAGTTTTGAAATTGCAGAGGTGCTTTAATAGCGTAAATAAACACTATAAACATTTTTAAAATTCCATCTGCCTTATCTGATTGAGACTGATCCAGGTTATCTCAACAGCTCAATGGAAATGCATTTTAAATGAAACAGGAGGCAAGTCTAGATACTTTATATAATAAGCACAGGAACAGAATTGGGAGGAAAAACACTCTAGGGCCTTATCTCACTTACAGAGTCCTTAGAAAAAAAGGGTGTTATTCTTAAAGAAAAATTTTAGCTGACAGAGTGGCCAGTTGATAGTTCTATGGATTTTAATAATATATGTACCAAATTTTAACTTTAAAAATTCAATGAAATAGATTTGATTTTAAAGTTAAGTATAGTTTGAGTAAAGATAAACTGATAAAAATACAGCAAAATAACTCATTGCCCTCAAAATTGCTCTTCACTGATATAAAAATAAAAGTGAGATTGAACATTGGATAAACTAATTTGAATTTATAACATTTTACTCCCAGAGAGGCATTCTTCTTTTATAGATAAAGGGCTAACAGCTGCATATTTGCATTGTGATATGCACTGATGTGATTTCAAACATTTCTCAGCTAAATGCTTAGCACACATACCTGGCCAATGGGAACTCCCAAGAAACAGGTCTTCTGTTTCTTATTTTTTCTTAGTTTAAAGTTGCAGTGCTGCATTTTATACAAAGGCAATGGTTCAATAAATTAGCAATTATCAACATTCAAAGAAAACTGTTATTGAATAATTAAATGAATCATATAGTCATTTCGAAGTGACAGAATCCAAAAGCCAATAATTTTTAACACCAGCATACTCATACTCTAATACAGACTGGCTTATAATCACCTGCTATGATTCACAATCATTTAGATAGTATTATATCACTTTTCCTAATCATATAATATATGCATAAAGAAAAGCTAATTAAAAATAGAATTAATAAAAACTGAAAGTATTTTTTAATGTAGGCTGAGAGAAATTGTGATCATTTTATGTTCCTCTAAGCCTTATTGGTCATTTATAAGAGCAACTTTGTCCCATACTCAATGAACACGAATAAAAAGAAAGACTTGATTTGCATGCAGAGTTGATCACTGTGTAATTTTAGAGAACTGCTAGAAATGAAAAAATAGGATCTTCTGTAATGCAATTATACAGAGTAAATTATTTTTGGTGTATATATTTTGGTGTATATGTTTTAGACACTTCACCCATATATGTATAACAATTGTTATACAAATGTTTATGATTTGCCAACAGCTAAAATAAAAATAAAACATAAACACCCTTCCTTACCAGTAATATATATATATATATTTCCAGATTGTCATGTTAACATCATCATATTACTTTATTACTTGAATGAAACAATTTAAATATGTAGCCATTTTTGTGCATTTTGAATAAAACTTTAATGAAAATCTTATAAATAAATATTTGCATGCCTGTTAATATTGCCTTGGAAAATATTCCTAGAGATGGAATTTGTTCATTAGAATAGCACATATTTTAGTGATTTTAAAACACAAGACCAAATGGTCCACTATGAAAGTTGGGCCAATTATAGTAATTTTTTCATTTCTGTTTAACGATATATTCTGATTATGGGTGGTTCAAGTTTTTAAAACTTCCTAAGATAAAAATTCACTTAAAAAATAAGAATTTATTATTGGTATATTTGTTCTACTATCTACTCATCAAAGATAATAAGCAAAAACTTTCATTCTCTCACTAAGCTTGAAATAAATTCTGTAAGTACTCTACACATGATATTGTGTAACAACCACATTCCCTCACTTCTTTTTTTCATTTAATTTTTTTAAATTCAATTAATTAACATAACAAATCATTAGTTTCAGAGGTAGAGTTCCTTTATTCATCAGTTGCATATAACATCCAGTTCTCATCACATCATTTGCCCTCGTTAATGCCCATCACCAGTTACCCATCTCCCACCCACCTCTCCCAACTCACTTCTAACAATTATCCTTAAATTTTCCTCTTCGAGGTAGTCTATGTGAAACTATTTATAGGTGTTTCCATTTATAATCAGACAAGGAGGCAACAGTTAAAGTAGGTCAAGTCCAAGGAATTATGAGTGATTGGGAGGAATTTGCACAGGGAAGAGAAAACATATTTTGGGGGGCCTCTGAGGAAGCCTTTCAAGGCTGCCATCAGTGCAACAGTGACTCTCTGACACGTTTCAGGAGAGGGGTCACTGTCACTACGGGATATGATGAGGAAAAACAGTTCAATCATCTAAGAGTCCTTGGTTTATTAGTTCAAATCCATCATCTTTATTAGTAAAATGAAAGTACTCATTCTGGCATGTTGTCAGTGAGACAGGTGCTTTTTTCTTCAATCATTGTTCCTATTGTTCCATCATCTGAGTGGAAATCCATGATAGACATTTTCTAATGATGAGACATGTTTTTTTTTTTTCTAAACAGAATACATGGAAAATTGATTTGTAAATGCTGAGCTTTTACATCATGACACTCTTTGTTCAAGGTCTTGTACTGTGAATTATAATCTATATATTTAGGTTATCCATCTGAAAATATGTAACTTCTGTAAGAATCAAAACCGTGTCTTATCTACTACTTTATATCTAGCATTAGCTTACAAGGAAGACATTCAGTTAATCACTTGCTGAATGAATGAGTGAATCAAAAATAAATAATGAGTGAGCACATGACTTAAACAATTCTAATTGAATTCTATTCTACATAAACATTTAATGCATGAAGAATATGATACAAGAAAATAACAAGGAATATTAAAATTAAAACCTTCTCTAAAGGTTGTTAAGTTAACCCAATAGCAAATAGATAAAGCAATTTGACCCATGTTATACGCTATGCAACAAAATTCCATATGATCTAAACTGTCACCAAAAAAAAAAAAAAGAAAATTAAGTATTCATCAACTGTCTGAGGGAAGAGCTAGTGAAAATGTAAGCTGAAAATACCTAAGTTTCCTAAGCATAGAAGCAACAGAAAAAAATGCTAAAATAAATAATCAACCTTTAGCTATATAAAAATTCTAAACTACTGTAAAATTTCTAAAATGGTAAAAATATCTAGAAAAATATTTACAACAAACATGAAAAAAGGTTGTATTTTTAAATATAAATTTATTGTAAAATTGGAAAAAAGTGCTCCAATGATTAGGTAAAAAATACCATTAGTCAAGTCCCTCGAGAGAAAGTGCACTTAGTAAACCAACATATTGAAAACCCTGCAATCTCAATAAGAAGCAATAAATAGAATTAGAAAAAAAGCAGATGGTACAATTTTTCATCTATTAAATTGACCATTAAAAACTGTAACATCTAATGTTCTTGGAGAGCATAATAACAATGGTAAAGTAAATCATACTTAGCTGATAGCAAAGTAAATTAGTACTATCCTTTTGAAAAATAATTTGGCAATATGTTTCAAGTACTGTACTATGAAAATATTTGCATACTTTGTTCTATTATTCCCATTTTGTAAGAGTCACCCATTTGAAAATAACACCTAAGACAGCTCTTTGTAGGAAAACATTTCATTTTATTTATACAAGGGAAAACAGAGCCAAAAAATGTCCAAGGATAAGGAGCAAGTTAAATAATTAGGGACACCCATTCAAAAGAGTATGAAGGGGGAATTGCAGTGAGAATGGTGGGTGTGAAAAAAATTATGGATAAAAAAGCACAACATTCCATATATATAATGTGATTGCAGCTGTGTAAAATATATCAATCTGGGAAAGGTAGCATGAAAATATTTTCATATGAGAAGGGGAGGATACCTTTGTTTCTTGCTTATTCCATCCTGTTGTCTGGAATAATTTATGAGTTCCAGAGTCTTCTTGAGGGAGGAGAGTAACACTTGAGGGAAGCCATGCCTAGAGCTTGAATGAAGTCTGAGGTCCTGAAGACCTAATGGAGCTGCCATTGCAGCCAAGGGCTGAATACTTCGGACTACATATCTAGGCTTTTATTTCTTTAGGCCTCAGCTGTCTGGGTCTTTCTGTTATTGTTTGTTTGTTTGTTTGTTTGTTTGTTTTTGCTGTAATCATCTGAACCTATTCCTAACCAATATGTAATAAAAGATGATCTAGGATTGATTGTATTTTTAGCATAAATGAGCAACTCAAAGTTTTAATTTAAGTTTTAAACTGAATAGTAAGATTTTTATTTAGAACATAGTCTGATATACTACATCACTGAATGTCATACACCATTTTTTAAATGCCCTAAACATGTTATTTAGCAAGGTATTTACTAAAATAAAAATAGTACCCTGCGATATTTTGTCACTATTAATATCATTAAATTCGAAAGTTTTGGAAAAAACAAAGTTTTGAAAGTAGTTTAACTGATTTGATTCATATTTTTTTTCTTCTGTTTCCAGTTCATTTACCACCCTAACAATGAGAATTGTCCTCTATTTTCAGTTTTTCCCCTTTTGTTTCAGAACCATCATGTTCCTCTCACGGGAACTGGCTAACTCTGTTTAGTTTTGGCAGTCACAAAATATGTTCCCAGGACAAATGGCCCATGTACACTGTGAAGTGTACACAATTCCCAGCTTAGAATAACGCTACATGCTAACAAGCAGATGCATACAGCTGGCTTTTTAAAAGACTTGGCAAAGTTCATGCTTTGTTCAGCCTTCTTACTATTAATCCTTACAGGATTTTTCTGAACATTTTACACTGGCCTTATTTTATACAATAACATTTATACTGAAAGAAAATTAAATACATACACAATACATATACAAAAATTAAGTTCCAGGGCTTTTTTTGACTTGGACCACTGAAACCTTAGTATCACTATTTCTAGAGTTAAATATCGCAAATGCTACTTATAACAAATCCAGTATAACGAGGCATTAAAAAATGTCAGAAATGTTTATTAAAATAAGTGCTAAGTCGATGGAATAAAAAACAAAAAGTAGATTCTATTTTGGCAGGCCAGCTAGAAAATATGTGAAATGAAGAAAAGCAAACTTTGCAAAGTTTCCATTTGACTATACACAAAAAGAATAGCATGTAATTTTAATTATGACTTCGCACCAATTCTGGGCTATATGGTCAAAGAAACTAGCTTCTCCTTAAGGATTTATGATCTAATTGGCCACAGCTCAAAAGAGATAGAAAGAAGGAGAAAAGGAAGGAAGAGAGGGAGGGAGGAAAAAAAAAAAAACAGACATGCTATGTTCAAGTTATGTTACAATTAATTTCTCTAGCACACATATATAAATATCCAGCAAATTCTAAAGACAAGAATATTATATACACGTATCCACACACACATACACACGTATACATATACATGGATACGTGTATATAATTTTATAAGCTACAAAAATCATCATTTTTCGATTATATATGAACAATTAAAAAAAGAGGTTCAGTATTAAAAATGGCCCACAAAGTATTTCTTTTTATTGGGTGAATTTTATCAATACTGTATACAAGTGTTTGAATCCATTGTATACAAGTGTTTGAGTCCATTGACATGAGTCCATTGAAGTTTTTTGTAATACAATGCTCAGTGAGAAATTATTCACTAAGTTGAATTACTCCGTAGTCACTATATAGAGCTAGTAGTGTGACAATTAAATTTTTTTCAAAACTATGTTCAGAAATACAGTTAGAAAAAAAGTAACACATAGGATAGTAAATCAAGAGTTAAAATCCACAGCTTCAGCTCAAACGACCTCTCCCCTAAAAAGCCTATCTTATATAGACTTACCTGTTCCTCTGAACAAATATGGCAGTTGGCCTGTGCCTCTGCCATGACACCTGAATCATCTAGCTCACATTGTAATTATTTCTGTAATCTTACATGATATTGCCCCAATCTCCTAAACAGTCTCTCTTCCTCCAATCTTGTTCCTCTTTAATCTAGTGGTTCTCAAACTTGAGTGCGCAAGTTCAAGTTCAGGTGGAATCATCTGAAAAGCTTGTGAAACCATGTATTGGTGAGTCCCCATCTCCATAGTTTTTGACTCAGTAACTCTGGGGTAATGTCCAGGAATTTGCATTTTTAAAGGTTCCCAGGAGACACTCATTCTGCTGGTCCTGAGAATATTTGGAGAACTACTGGTATCTAAGCTTTTCTCTACCAAGGAGATGGAGAATGTTTTAAAAACAAACAACTAAGGATATTTGAAGAGCTCTAATATCTTCAATAGTCTGTGCTACAAGGTGCTACCATTCATTCTATGCTTCTTTACCTGTTTCTCACCAGTCCCCTTCTTCACACTCCAGAAATAGTCTTATTAAACTTTGTTAAGGTTCCAAATGTGATAAGCTTTTTTTCTCTTCAGGACCTTTATGTTTCTTCTTCCTAGAACACTCTTTTCTTCCTCTATCTGGCTAACTCATAGTCATGATTTAGGTATCAGGTAATTCTTTCAAGAGGCCTTTCTGCCTCCATAGAAGGTGTTGCTCCTATGTATTCCCTTAATACTCTTCCTATTTTAACTAAGCAATAATACAGTAGCTCCTCACTCATTCATGGAGTCTATGATCGACAAAGGCAGTATTTATTTATTCTCTATTATCTAGCACAGGAAGCTGCTCACTAAAAAATTGTGGAATGAGTGAATAATTTAATAAATGAGTGTCCTGATTAACCTATCAGATTGTTAGCTTATGCAATAAAGAATTCGGCGGCTGAATGTTTATCTTCTTCATAGCACCCACGATAGTGCCTCGCACATAGTACACTATGGAGTGACTATTTGGCTAAAGGAAGAGATAGATAGATATAGGGTTGGGTGGAAAAAGGTTAGTGGGTGGATGGAAAAGGTTAGTGGGTGGAATAGCTGAATAGGAATACTCTTATATTTACTGAAACAAACAAAACAAACAAACAAACTCTCTGACATAGATTCATTGAGGCTAGCCCATAAAAGAAAGCAATGGCAAATATCTGTCATATAAAATTGAAAAATAAATTTTTGAGGGAGTATCCCATCATCTGAAAGTCAAGGATTACAAGATATTATATCTTACTAGAAAAGTATTCCTGGAAGATGGATAAAGAGAGATGTTCCCAACAGAGACAACATCCATATTAACAGGGGAAATAGTGATATCGCATTACATTTATGTAAGTAAAGAGCCATAACACAAGAATATTCAGACATTGACTTCAGCTGTGGCTGCCATCTGGTAAGTCGCAGTGTGGGAAAAACAAGAGCTGTGACACAGGGGAATAAATCATGAGCCTGGGAACTGGAAAATCAGAATTCTGTTCTTGATTTCAGCTGCAGAATTGCTATATGAACTTGAACATGCTGAGTGCTTTAGTTTCCTCATCTATGAAGTGGGGCTAATAAAATCTTCAGTAACACAGTGCAGGGATGAATGAATATCTGTGAATACCAAAAACCTTCTGGAAATATTACTATTTTAAGGCAACCTCAGACACAGTTTTTCCCCAGTCTCAGTTTTTCCCTGTATTCAAGTACATCTAAACTTCCTGTGATTTTGCAGTTTTATGGAGCCTGTGTTTTACATAAGAGTGTATTTCCCAAGCTGCTGAGTATAGTGATTATTCTTGCCTTTGGTAAGAAATTCTGCAGATAACAGAAATAATTGGAATTGAGCAGCTGCTAGCTTTCCCATTTTTTTTAAACAATTATGAATGGTTTCATTTTGTGTATTATTTGCTGCTCTTACATTCTCTCTTCTTGCAGCCTAGAGCCAAAGACTTTCTGTTATAAGCCTGTACAGATTAAGAATATAATTAAGAAGCAGCCTAACTGTAGTTGGCACAACCTCGAGCAAAGCTAGCAGAGAAAACACCATTGAGCAGGAAAGACAACTTAAACCAGCAACCATCCCCAGAAATGTAGTACTAAAGTGGGGGGAGAGGAAACCTGGAAAAAAACATGTGATACACATGAAAGACTTTCCAACCCTCAGGGAGAACTCAGCAACAGAAGTAAGCAGATAGAGCCGATACATAACAGGGAAGATAAACGTAGGCTTTTCCAGACACCTCTAGCAACTATAGGATTGTCTTTGGCTTCATTGCTGTTTACTTTGGGTGAGTCTTGCAGAGCCTTTACTTTCTACCAGGTAGAACTTCTCACTGGTGGTTTGCTCGTGTGATTTCTGTAGCCTGAAATGCCAGTTCTTTCCATTCCCTTCCCCCAATTTCTTTAGCACCTCAGTGGAGATGTCTCAAGCCCTTCCCAGGTAGAAGTATCTGTTCTATCCTCATGTCTCTAATAGAACAAAAAAATCTCATTATCGAAATTACTTATTTTATCTCTCCAGCTTTATAAGAGCTTCTTTTGAATAAGGATCTTCTCCTTCATGTCTGCACTGTCAGCTCCTTGTGCATCGTTTCTGGCACATAGTAGATGCTTTATAAATGTTGCGTGGCCTCTCGGCCTTTGGATGAGAAGACCATTTTTAAAAAGAGAAAGCTGTGTGATTCGGTGCCACCTGACAACATAAGTGCCTCCATCATTACCTGACTTAAGACTAAGCACATTTCCATTTTATCAGGAACATCATCCGTGTTTATGGAAGCTTACATACTGCCTCCTTCAGAATTCAGAAGTAGCTGTTCTTTCCTCATATTACAACAAAGTCAAAGCAATAAAAGCATCTTACATCACAGACTTGGCATTAGATTAGCTCAGTGAGAGCATTTTCCACATAAAGATCAATGAAGAAAAATCCAGAGCAATTACTGATTAAATAGAGAGAATTTTTTTTTTCTGATTCAGAGCCAGTTGATGGTTTTCATTGACGAGATGTTCCAGCATCTCCCTCCACAAAGTGTTCTAATTTTTGTGGAACTAAGAATGTTAATTTTTTTAAAGATTTTATTTTCAATTAATCTCTACAATGTGGTACTCGAACCTACAGCTCTAAGATCAAGTGTTGCATGCTCTACCATCTGAGCCACCCTGGTGCCTCTAAGAATGGACAGGTAGATGTCCAGTATTGGGGAAGTACAGTACTTCACTTTTTGTAGTAAGCACTCAATAGAGTCTTTAACAAGTAAATGTAAGATCTAGAGGATAAAAATGTTAGAAAAAATCTGTTTTGGCTATACTAAAATAACCTGGGTGACTTCAAACTGAAATCAAACTGAAATATTGCATTCTTCAGCCAAGTCTCTAATGGCAATGCACCATGCCAAACACTGAACTGTAAAAATTATGATGCTCATTTATAAAATGATATACCCTAAATAGTGCCCTGGTTTTCATGAATGACTAAACAAATAGTGACATTGGAAACTTTACCAAAATTATATCCTGTCACAATTTGTTGACATTGAGACAAAATTTTATAGAAGTAAAACAAAGATGTTGTATTTTTTTTTTTACATTTTTCTTACTTTATCACCTTCTCAAATGTTTTTTGTTCTATGCCTTGTGCTTTTGGGCCTTAGTACTCTCATTTAAGTAATGATGAGCAATAATTTAAATAGATCTCAGTTAATGTTTAAACTACTTAATTTTTTGTCTCTCCAGGTAATTTCTGGAAAATTCAAATTTCTTCAAAACATTTTTAAGAACAAAGTCAAAGCAAGTGTATGGCAATGATGGTCATGCCTAAGAGATTACCAGTACCCATGTGGGTACTGGTTTCCTAGAAGGTGCTTACTTCATCACCAAGGAATAGAAAGTGTAGAGACAGATTAGGTTCTGTGGTTAAAGGAATGCCTGAAAAGTACATGGGTAAGATGAAACATCTACACTTAACAGCCATTTTGACTATAACATCAAGGCCAATGATGAAGGGTGCCATCTGCAAATGTATATTATACTTCCTTTTTTCCTAATGTAATGAAGCCTCTTGCAAAAATTATATCATATCATACATACTGCTTCATACATATATCATATCATACACAGACATACACAGACATAGACATACTCATGTAATTAAATATTTTATGATGTCATTGCAACTGAATGTATGGTTTCCATTGTAGACTTTATCATCATTTGCTTAATCCCTCTGTGGAGGGTCATTTAACTAAATTCTATTTTTCTCCATTATAAACAATGCTCTGTAAAATATCTTATTAGATAAATATTTGCCTTCATCCTCAATTAGTTCCTTAAGGAAGATTCCTAGGAATGTATCTTTGGGAGGGCAATGGAGTGCTTACTTCTGGGTATCTGGTAAATACTGCTAATTTTCTCTCCAGAAAAAAAGAAACCATGTACTTCTGTTCCAATTCAATTTAGGCATTTCCTTTCCTTCTTTTTCCCCTTTATTGGTATTGATACTGCATTTTAAAATAACTTTTATTTTTGTTTGTGAGTTGCAAGAAATGGTAGAGTTGAATTTGCCCATGATATTTAGATACTCAGCAAACACACTCTTCACATATATGCAAGGTAACTCAAAATTGATTTTTTTAATTTTATTTAGATTTTTATTTATTTATTAGAGAGAGCACATGTGAGAGCACAAAGTGAGGGAGGGGCAGAAGGAGAAGCAGACTCCCCACTAAGCAGGGAGCCCAACGTGGGGCTCGATCCCAGGACCCTGAGATCATGACCTGAGTTGAAGTCAAGAGTGAGATGCTTAACTGAACTAGCCACCCAGGTGCCCCTTTTCAAATAAACTTTCATATTATTTAATAAAGTTTGTAATCTAGGATTTTGATAGATTTTACTTTAATATTCTCATACAACCAAAGTTTTTTATATGGTGTTTCTACCATAGCACTAAAATAATCTATGCAAATGCTCAAGATTGCTAACAAAGTTGACTAATTTTGATATTATGAATGTATCACTGTAAATCCCTATTGCTTCTGCTAAACACAATAAGAATTCAAGGGCCATTGGTAAATCTAATCTGATTATCATATGTGAACATCCCCATATATACAATAGCCATAGGAAGACCTCTATTTATAAAAATACTTTTAAAAAAAATTTTTTTTTTAAGATTTTATTTATTTATTTGACAGAGAGAGAGACAGCCAGTGAGAGAGGGAACACAAACAGGGGGAGTGGGAGAGGAAGAAGCAGGCTCATAGCAGAAGAGCCTGATGTGGGGCTTGATCCCACAATGCCGGGATCACGCCCTGAGCCGAAGGCAGACGCTTAACTGCTGTGCCACCCAGGCACCCCTATAAAAATACTTTTTAAAAACATCATTGAAAAGCTACTTACAGATAAATGTTACATTTTCAATGCAAATAATTTATCGTGTAGACATATTGAACATAATTGTTAGGCATTAGGATTAGTGCTGATGATCTAGATAGGATGGGAACTTAATTTCTATTCTGGATAAGTTTTAAGGTAGAAGATGAACATTCAACTTACGAAACGAGTGCACTAAATGCTATAAGAGAAGTAAGCAAAATGCTGAGAGAGTAGAGATTGGTTCCCAGGTTAGGCAATAAAGCTAATTTAACCCTTCAAATGTTCTCAGTATTCCAAAATATTTGGAAAATATTCTATTTCTATAATAAAAACTGATGAAAAGCATTGTATTGCAATACCAGTATTTTTTTAAAAAAACAGAAAAAATAATAATTGGAAATCTAATGCGTATAGAAATGCTGTTTTAATTAGACTCAAATATGGGTAAATAGGAAGAAATATATTTGAATTTTCCATGATTTGAGATCTCCACTGCACCAAAATGCACATTAAGTTATGATTTTACTTTCATTATTAACCCTGTGATTAGGTGCATCAGTCACGATTAATATCAAATTTTGACTTACAAATATAATGAAGAGAAATGGAGAAGGTAGCAGTAGAGAAATGGAGAAATGGAGAAGGTAATTAAGAAAATTAACCAAACATTAGAGGAAAGGGGAAAATAGAAAAAAAATTTGAGAGGAAGATTTGTGCATTGTAAATGATTCTACAAACACAGAAAGATGTGCTCATATATAGAATATCCTCAAACTGGTTGTCTACTAATATTAACAATCCTTTCAATTTTAAGGTTCACAAAGTGTTTTCACTTGCTGGATCTCACATCGTTGTTCCAAAAAAATCTGAAAACTCAGATTCAAAATAATGTGACATTGTACATCCAAAGTCCCCTAACTAGTAAGTGGTTGAGTTAGATCTCAGATTTGGACCTGTGTTTCTCACTGCCTCACGGCAACCTGCAGTGAAAAAGAAGGGTGAATTCTTAGGGTAATAGAATTACATAAACCCCTAAACTCAAACAGTCCATTGACCTTTCTCTTGCACTAATCTTCCTTTACATACTTATAATACCTGCTTGTATTTTGCACTTAATACTCAAATAACTCCTCAGCACACAATAAAAATTCAAGTGCCATACCATGTTAATTATTACACTTTTTCCACATCCAGATCTATTTATAATACTTTGTGAAAACCTGAGTTGCCTTTAAGGAAAGGATTGCCTAATTGCTGGAATTATTGTATTATTATTGCCTGATCAGAAAGATGTGATCACTTTGAGAACTGAAATAGTTTGCTATTTTGGTCTTCCGATTAATTCACAAGTATCATAAAAAAAAGACTTGAAGCCTATTGAGGATAAAGGATGGGTGAGCCATTTTGTTTAAATTTCTATCCCTATTATGTAGCTCCATACGTGGCACAGAGCAGACACTCAGTGATTATTGAATGACTGTATTTATGTCAATAGACCATAATCAAATTATTTTGCAATTATAGCTATAACATAGTGATAGTCCTCTGAGGATCCCAGTACTTTTTTCTGTGATTATAGTGTCTGAACATTAAAACAAACAAAACCAAAAATAACATCCAGGGTGGATGGTGAAATGAGGAGGGAACCCAGAATTTGGATCTCATTTTCTGACATTTTCACCGGGTAAAGGAAATTTTAAGTCATAGCTCATCCCATCTTTCCTTCCTCTCTCATTTGGGTTTTGACTTTCTAACTTAAGGTGAATTACTACTTATGTCATAGAATTCTTCCCACAAACCTACATTCTTATTCCCAAGTCTATGATTGATTTAATTTTTGAATTGGAATAGATGTTTTCATTAGAAAGAAAGAAAAGAGAAAAAGAAAAGAAAAAAGAAGAGAAGGAAAGAAAAGAGAAAAGAAAAGAGAAGAAAAGAAAAGAAAAAAGAAAGGGGGGAGGAAGGAAGGAAGAGGGGAGAGAGAGAGAACATAACCTTAAGCTTTTCTTCAAAAAAGTACAGCTATCTTAAAATACTAGATGATCCCTAACGTAAATCCCAAACTATCCAGTGTGCCAATTATGATAAATGTTTTCTGACTCAGATTTTATAAAGTCAATCTTTCTTTCCATACTCTTACTGCCAAGCAGTTTCTTGTTCTAGCCAAGAAGGGTGAGGAAACCTCCACAAATAGTTTATATATTTAAGTCATTATCATATACAAAGAGAAAGGGGAGGAAGGGAGGAAAGGAGGAAGGGAAGAAGGGAATAAAAATGTATTGACTTTTCTTTAAAAGAGGGGGGGAAACTTCCATGGCATTCTGTATGTTTTTCAAACACCTTCCCCAGTTTATACCTTAACTCCACATATATGTGGTATGGCAGAGACTGAAAGAATGTGCTACCTAGATTCACAGCCCACAGTCCTACAACCCTAGTGAATTTTGACATAGCTTTCTTTCTCTCTCTCAAGGCTAAAGACGACACAAAACAAAACAAAACACTGTGCTGCAATCAATTTTTTCCTTTACAACTCCTTTCCTTGCCACCCTAATTCCCATTTTCTTCATCTTTACCAGCACAATAAAAACTTGAAAATTCAAGGGAACACCAGAAAAAAAAAAGGGGGGGGGGCAGGATATGCTTTCTTTCACCATAGACTGCCGAACAGGATACGTTGGGAAATTAATTTCATTTAACTCATGTGATCATAGCTTTTGGGAAGCTGTAGCCTAGAAACAAATCACTTCCCCTACATGTAATGTGAGAAGATTCCACTGAGAGACAAAATGCCACTATTAGAATGGCAAGGAGCACAAGGGTGTCTGGATGAAACCTGTCCAGAATCCCTAATGTGTCTAAGAAGCTCTAGTGCTATTCAGCAGCCGAAGCGGGTGGCTAACCTGGAAGAAAGATTAAAGCTTGCATTTGAAGCTCCCAGAAATCACCTTCTGGATGTGACATTGTTTGAAACATTTTCTTTCCATTCTACAGTTTCAAAAAGAGCTGGCAAACAACAAGAAGCACGTCATAAATCAAAGCTACAAGCAGGGCACAAGTTAGAGTCAGGCCATTGTGATAAGAATTTCCACAGCAAAAACCCAGTTCATCAGAATTCAAATGGATGAATGTAATCATTTACATGGGCACGTCAAGACAAAATTCTTCTGATTTTTCAATTAGTTCTTGCACTAAGAATTAGACTTATTGTGAGAATAAACATCACACTCCCAGAAAACCATTCACTTTGTGATGTGTTGACAATCCAGCAGTAGTAAGAGGTGGGAACTTCGCATCACAGGAAAGAGCAAGAGTTCTTGTCTGTTCGATTTAAATTCTGTCACTCACTGAGAGATTAGCAGAAGCAATTTTCTTCATGTCTCCCTTCCTCAAAACATAGGAAAACACAGTAATTTAAAAATTAAGGAATTGAGATTAGCAAAATCTGCATTGTCTCCCAAATCAATTGAAAAACTGCCACATTCTACCTACAGGTTTAGTCCTTATCAAGGGCACTAAGAACTCTTGGGATAGCCAGAGAGTAAGCAGCAGGGATTCCAGCAACCCTTGGCAACTGTAAAATGGCTATAAAGTTGAGGGAGGCCACCTAGGGTAAGTTAGAAAAGTCCTTGGGGAACGTGCCTTTCTGTCTGTGCACCATAGTCAACTGCTGACAAGAGAATAACAGAACCTTTCACTACTGGACCTGAGGTATACAAGGCTATTCTAAACCAGAGATCAGCAAATATTTTGTTAAGAGTCAGATAGTGAATTTAGACTTTGCAACCATATGATCTCTGTCATGACTATTCGCCTCTGCTATAGGCAATACCTAAATGAATGAGTGTGCTTAGGTTCCAGTGAAGTTTGATTTAGAAAAGCAAGTGGGGCCAGAATTAACCTATGGGTTATAGTTTGCCAGTGTTTGTTTTAGATTGTTTTGCCTGGAAAATCCTCCATAGGTCTACTGATGGATGTTCTTTATGCATTTTTCCCCATGTAATAAAAAGAAGAAGAGTGGGGATTTTACAGAAGGAATACTGGGAACAAAGAGCATGGATGCATACAAAAATCAGAAACTAGAGAGACAGAGAGCTACAGTAGCTCAGAGCCATTTCCAAGTTATCAAACAGATAATAAGAACATTCTGTAATGATTAATAAGGTCTTTGAAGCAAGAAGCTACCATCTTAGACCAAGTGTAACAACAAATTAGAATGCAGAGTAGATTTTTTATACTGCCCCATACTTGTTCCCTTCAATTCATGGATTGAAGTTTATCAATAGTTTAGACTGAGAAGAAATGTGGGCCAATCAGCATGCATTAGCCATCATTCATATTTCATTGTGTGTGACATATAACAAAATACAGAAATTATTAGAAAGTTTCTATTTTGCTATTCTCATTTTGCTATTTTTTTTTTAAATTCTGAGTTCAAGATCCCCTTCAGACGTTGTTAAACAGACCCCTCTATCAGAGATATCCTACCCATATAATACAGGATAGATCTTGAAGCCCCAAATAGACAAAATCAACAAGTGTTTTTTAATGTTGTTCACTAATGTTTCACTTTTCTTCTCATTTAGTTTATATTTCATGGCCCACCGCTATAACTACTTCCATGGAAACAACCTTGCTTACCCCTCTTTCTGATGGATGCATTTTGGAAAACTCCACAGTAATTCATTCCAACCATTGGCTTACTCTGTTATTGCACATATTAACTAATGGATCTGGCTAAAGAAAAGTTTGTGTTTTTGACTCCCTTCAAATTTAAGAGCAAAATCTTAAATAAGCACTTAAAACTATGAGAAAGTCTACCTACCTAGTAAACTCACTTTCTTTCTCTCTAGAACAATGATTTTTGGTTTTTTTTTTTTTTTTTTTTGCTTTCTCTGTGTACCTCAAAATAGACAACATCCCTCCTCCCTCACTAGCAGATGATGACCTCACTATATACCAAAAAAGAAGGCACCAGCAGACAACTGATTCATCTTTTCACAACCCCTCTTCCTTTATCTCTGGTCACAGAATCTATATTCCCTCCTGTTATAATCAAAGCACAGCTCCTGAGCCTTTCTCAATCAACACCTTCACTTGTGACCTACATCAATCTTCCTCTTGCCTTTTCAAGAGCTGTGATTCTTCAATTACCTCTGTTTTATTCTGCATTATCAATTTTCTTCCTCTCTTGGGTCTTTTCTACCTTCACACAAATCCGCCTTTTGATTACCCAACTCATCCTCCCTAGACCCATTTAAGATGTAATTTCTCTGCTCTTCCTCACCACTAAACTCCCTAAAGAATTGTCTACAATCTCTGTCTCTACATCCTCACCTCCTGTCAACATCTAGCACAATGTCTAATTCTTATTTGACATATGTTAACTATTCGATACATAAGAAATGACACCCCTCCTCCAGGTTTTATAACATAATAGTACTCAGTACTAATACCTTCATTATGGTACATATTCTGTATTCCTAGAGACTACCTTAGGGGTATAAGCTCTGAGGTAAAGGACCAGATGCTGTTTTCTTCATTTTTGTGCTATAGAATCTAGCACAATGCATGGCACATGTTGGACAGCCAATACATGCTAAAAAAATTAAAAAGGGGAAAAAACGGGGAAGGAGGAGAGGAGGCAGGGGCTTATAATGTATTTCTACTGGACACAATCTGCACAACAAATTTTCCTTTCACTGTATAAAACAAGCAAGATGTTAGTAAGACTGAATAGGAAGTGACTTTTCTTAAATTTCTACCTCGTCGAGTGTAACGATGATATACAAAAGATCAATTAAAAACTTTGCTGATTAGGAAACCATTATGACAAAACAACTTCGTATACTTCATATAGAACTTCATATACAAGACTGGGCCCAAAGCGTAGGCAATATTTGGAGGGAGATAGATTTGTGGACAAGCATGTACTTAAGAGTATTGCTTAAGTATACAAACTGTCTTTTTAAAAATCTCTATATGTAGATGAACTCTGCTCTGCTCCCAGTGAAGTGCTTGAATTACCAAAGAAACAGCTTTAGTTTTATGGGCTATGCCCAACAATTAGGCATAATATAAGCATGAAAAATAAACAACCCTCATTGTCTTGTAATGGAAGCAGTTTGATTATTTTAATTTCATACATGAGCCATATATTTTGTAAAAGTGACCACAGTACTTGAAGAATATTTTTTGGGCATTAGATAATTGTTCTTTTAATAAGATTGCATTTGCAACTGAGTATTCTCTTCATCCTGCTTTTCCTCTCACTCCTGCTCCTCCATTTCTTTAACCCAGTCCATAGGGTGGAGTTAAGCAGAGTTCTGAATTTCCACTTTAGTTATGCTAAGATTTGTCAGGCACTTATCCAAAAAATAACTTCTGGAACTCAAAAGATGGATGTTGTTTTCAGGCTCGGTACTCTCTTGGGCCGGCTTCCCTTGAAAGAGCCTTTCTGTGAACTATAAATAAGATCAGAAAAAGGAGGGAAGAAAAGGGAAACACCTCATCTAAGCTAATAGAACTTTCACTCAACCTCTTGTGATTACGAACAGAACAGGAGTTCTGGAGCTAGACAGCCTATGTTTGAATCTTGGTTCTGGCACTTTTGGTGCCCTTGGGTAGGTTATTAAATTTCTTCAATCTCAATTTTCTCATCAGTAATATGGAAATAATAATAAGACCTATTTTGTAGACATATTACCAGGATTAAATAGTATGTGTAAAGTGCTTAGAACAGTACCTACCAAGTAGCAAGTTAACACGTGTTAAATGAAATAAATATCTTTAAGCAGTACAAAATAGTAGCCCACTGTGAATATTATCCTTCTTATACAACAAGTGGATAAGAAAATAAGGTTCATTCAAGATGCTGCTCAGATTAGGATCAGTTATGAACCATAAACATTGTTATGTTCCCAGGTCCTGGAATAATACCTAGTAGATAGTAGGTGATCAATGGATATTTGTTACATGAATAAGTATGATCCCAGGCTTGGATTTGGGCCAGGTATCTACTTTATAGTCGAAGGCTAGAATTATAATCATTCAGAAAAAATAATTAAAGTGCTATTGCATCTAAGATCAAAGATAGATGGATGTCAGGAGTGGGTAAGTAGAACTTGTGCTATCTGCCACAAAACCAGGCAGGTCCAGGAGTGGAAACAGATGGGAATCAAAGCTGGGAGCCAGTCAGGACAAAATAAAGTCTGGTGTTGCATGAGTGGTGGTCAGTATCAGCATTTGTAGGGACTCAAAATTCATCTAAAATATGATTCTGCTTGTTCCTCAGATAATGTATACAGATCCAAAAAAGCAGACATGGCTGCTTGTCTTGATTTTTTTCCACAAATGGGAACCTACTTTTTATCTTCAGATAATTTTAATCAGTAGATTATTCTTTGTCATAATATGCTAAACACTAACTCTATATATTTCCTTAACCACTTTTTCCTAGGTCTGCTCTCTGAAACTTGCAAATGTAGCAAATAACTTTTCTACATAATTATCTTTCATATATTTGAAACCACAAGTATAGCTATCTTGTTTCATTTTTCTCTTCTCAAGGCTGATTATTTCCAGGATGTTTAACTACCCTTCTTCAACATGGCTTCTTTGCAGCCTCTTTACGTCTCTTCTGGATAGTTGTTAATGTCCCTAGCAAAACATGAAGCAAAGAACTGAAATTCTTAATAAGGATAAAATTAGGAAATAGTGCAGAAAACACTTGGGGGCCATTATCTCCCTATACACGGACACTCTATATTTATTAACAAAAATTGCATTGGAGGAGGGGTCAACACAATTTTTCTATAAATGGCCTGATAGTAAACATTTTAGATTTTGAGATCCGTAAAGTGCTGTTGCAATACTCAATTATGTTGTAGAATAAAAACTGACATACATAATTTGTAAATGAATGAACATAGCTGTATTTTAATAAAACTTTATTTACAAAACCACTGGTTTTAGATTGCTAATCCCTGCATTAGCTATTCCCATGCTTTCAGTCATCTAAAACTCCTAGATTTTCTTCATATGCTTCTAAGCTATAGACCTCTGCTCTTTACTTTAAAAAGACTCTGAGTGTGTCTCTATTAAAATTTTGTTGGATTAGATTTAACCTGCACATCTAATGTGCCGTAATCATTTGGATTCTGACTCTTTCAGTCATTACATGTAAAAGCTACTCTTCTCTATATCATGTAAAAGCTACTCTTCTCTATATCATGCCATCTACATATTGATAAATATGCCTTTTCTTCATTCTAATGCAAAATATTGGCAAAATTGTTGAAAGAAACAAGGTCAAGGAAAGACACTTTTGCAATTAAACTCCAAGTTAACAGAAATCCATTAATTATCATTCTTTGGGGACATTTCTTCATTCAGCTGTTATAGATTAATTTTACCACTCAGTCCTTATTTTCTCATCATAATAAAAAACTGTCAAATATCTTAATGGACTATAATAGCAATATCTTTATCAGTCTTCTAATATTATAGTTCATTAACTCAATGAAAGGATCTAAATTGAATCATTTCTTTACAACTTAGTGTGAAGTTTCTGAGTAGTCCGGTATATAAGTCTTCCAATTTTCCCCACCTATTTAAGGCAAAACTAAGTGCAATATTTGAAATCTCAAGAAGTCAGATTGCAGCTTATCCAACAAGGAAGTTTCTAGTAGGTATTTGGAATTGGAATGGATTGTATCATT
This sequence comes from Ursus arctos, assembly GCF_023065955.2. Lineage (NCBI taxonomy): Eukaryota > Metazoa > Chordata > Mammalia > Carnivora > Ursidae > Ursus > Ursus arctos. Next base: position 17,629,459 of record NW_026622775.1, read on the forward strand.
TGAAAACTAGGTTTCCAATCATTGAATGCATTCTGAAGATGAAGGATAAACTTTGAAGATGACTTAGAGAAATTCTTGTATCAGTTAAATAGTGAAATGGATGACAAATAAAACCATGTCTATCCCGGAGAGTCTTTGAAGTCTACAATTTTGGTCAGCCAAATAATTAAAAAGGACTTAGCAAGGAAATGACCTCTTGCCTTACTGCAGATAGTGTCTAACTGCAAGGGAAGTTAAATGCACAGCAAATAGCTACAGCTCATACATCACTTGCATTTTATCAGTCTGTGTTATCTGCCGCCCCTGAGATTATATTGGCAATGACCCCAAAACACAGGTTATAGAATGAGATTGAATTTCTAACAGTCTGGAAGTCATGAAATATTTATTTCTACACAGGAAAGAGGGAGCACAATAATTAATTTATTACTCTTATTAGATATCCAGACATTTAAATTATGCCCTTAGCCTAAATAGAGTAAGTCCACAATGGACATCAGATATCCCCTTCTTTACTTCATTTAGAATATTTATCCAGTCATAATTTGTTTCAAGGATATTGCACTGTTTTAACTGATAGCACTATTGTCTGAATTGTGTATAACATTCTGAGTTAAGAGAATGGATTAAGGGAAATCTTTCATTAAAATATTAAAGACTGGCTTATGGTTATGGAAAAGAATCTAACTTAGATAATTGCTTCTCAAAGCTATTTTCATTAAATTCCATTGATTAGGTGAAAAGAGCTTTTACTGAAAGCAAATATATATGCATATATGTATATATATGAAAATCTTTAAGCCCTAAAATTATGACAACATTTAATAGCAGCATAGTAACATGATTAAAATGCAGTCGTGAATATAGTTTTATCAGAATTTCTAACCAAAAAAATTCTGCTTGATCACTTACTTTTGAATTCATGTAATATCCTAGACTCTTCGTGGCATATCTTTTGCTGTTATTTTTGTTATCTGTGAAAAATCATGATATACATTTTCTGATAGGTAGAATGCTATTTATTTTATTCTTTAACATTTCCTCCTCCTTCCAACAGAATCCCTTATACCAAAGCCTTTCACTGTTGCTACAGATCAGTGAAATCATAGTTCATAGTTGAAGTTCATGCATAGAACTTGGAGATTTGAAACTTATTTTAATAACAAGCACGGAGCATGGAACACAAAAGAAATCAAAGCAGAAAGACAAGACTATATAACTTCTCTACTGATTTTGCCATGCTGTGAATGACCAGAACATCATAATTTCTTTTTAAGAATGATTAACCTGATTATTTGAGCATTCATCATTCTCTATGTTCAGAAAACTACTTTACTTTGAGGAAACTGTTTCTTCCTGACTCTAATTATGTGCGCAGGTGGAGGCTGCCAGCACAGTTTCACTTCTGTTTCATTGAAAACTCAGCTGGTACAACCGAGGGACTGACTAACACTCTCTTATCTTAGTGATTGTACAGGACATGGGTAGACATCTTAGGTTCTGTCAATCTGAATTTATCCCAAGATTTTATGAATTAAGAGCTAGCTCTACAAAAAGAAGTCTAAAGTCAGAACTGGAAGCAATAAATTATTCTGAGTGGAGAAGGATATCAGTTAAGATGCTCTTGGTTGCAATCAAGAAGAAAATAATAAACTCAAATTCTTACACGTAAGGTGGCAGATGGGAGATGACATCAATGGAAAGGACAGAGTAAGAACCCTCAAATATTCCCTGCTCAATGAAAGCAACAAGAGCATTGGCAAAATTTTTCAAAATAAACTTTTTTAAAACATGGGGGAAATTAACAAAAAGCTTGCAACAATCTGGGAAGTGTTTATTTAAGAGAAATGCCTGGATCTCAGTAACATCAGTGAGCTTTGTGGCATTTTAATTTTTCCTATTCTTCCCCTCACAAATTCCACAGTAGCCTTAGAAATTAACAGTCCCACAATCATGGTGATAACTAGCAGACTAGGAGCCACTAAAAGGGAAAGAATGGACCTAGAGCTCTTTTAAAGTCTTATTCCCAGATAACTGCCAATATTTAATCCTTCTAGAAAATTCCACCCCAAAGCTTGCCTTTATTTGACTTGAATCAGAGCTCACCCTTTTTCCTCTTTCCCAACTCAAAGAATATTTGCTTGAAGACTTACTACAGCATTTTTAAAAGTAATCAGCCACAACTGTTTAACATTATAGTTGCCAGATTTGGCCATAATAATTGGGGCAAACAACAAGGTGACCAAAAAACTGAAAAGAAAAAGACTGGAGAATGAAATGTCTACAGGGAGATTTTAAAATCTCCAAGATATTCCTGGAAATCCAGAAGGCTACTTGCATGCATAGGTCTCTGTGCGTGCCCAGGAAAGATGAAAACAGCTCTAAGCATTGGCCCTTGGCTGCCCTTGAAGCTCCATCTGAGCAGGAAATTAAGGCTAAGGCAGAGCTGTAAACTGCCTATATATGAACATTGAAGGCATGTCCCAAAATACATACAGAGCCACTCAGCAAAATGGGACATTTATTGATTTAAGGCATTTAAGAAATGTCTCTCCAGTCATTAGTAGATGGTTAAGTTTACTATGCAAAGACTTCAGAGGCTACATACAACAAACAATACCAATGTTAAAGAGTTAGTTCAGGAAAGTCACTAAACAAATAGCTATAACAACAATAAGGAGCAACAACAATAAACCCTGTGGATGGGAAAGAATCTAATTTCCAGAGTTGCCACACAGTATTATCTAAAATGTCCAATTTTAAGATGAAAATTATGAGATGCAAATAAATAAGAAAGTACGGCCTATACACAAGAAAAATATGTGATAAATCAATAGAAACTATACTGAGGAAACAAGACATTGGATCTATTAAACAAAGATTTTAAATTATTTTAAACATGCTCAATGAACTAAAGAAAACCATGTCTAAAGAACTATAGGAAAATATGGTAACAGTGTCTCACCAAATAAAGCATATCAATAAATGGATAAAAATTTTAAAGATAGGTCAATTGAGATTATCCAGTTTGAGTGTCTCAGTCCCTTGGGTTGTTATAACAATACACAGACTAAGTAACTTATAAACAGCAGAAATTTATTTCTTACAGTTGTGGAGGCTGGAAGTCCAAGATCCAGGTGCCAGGGTGATCAGGTGAAGGCCCTCTTTCAGTTGCAGATGTCTTACTATATCTGCACAGAGTGGAAAGGGGCTAGGAAGTTCTATGGGGTCTCTAACCCCATTCAGAAGAGCACACCATTATGACCTAGGCACCTCCTAAAGGCCCCACACCTAATACCATCATATTGGACATTAGAATTTCAACATACAAATTTTGAAGAGACACAAACATTCAGGACATTGCAATGAGAAACATAATAATAAATAATAATGATGAAGAAAAGTGAATTGGGCCCCAGAGACCTGTGGGTCACCATGAAGTATATCAACATATGTATAATGGGAATACTAGAAGGAAAGGAAAGACAGAAAGAGGCAGAAAGTTTATTTGGAGAAATAATGCCCCAAACTTCTCAAATTTAATTGAAAACATTAATCTACACTTCTTGTACATGCTCAACAACCTCTATATTGTATAGATTCACAGAGATCTAACTTAGTTGCATCATATTCAAGCTGTTGAGGGCCAAAGACAAGTTGAAAAGAGCAAAAGAGAAACAACTCATCAAGCACAAGGAATCCTCTATAAGATTAACAGATGATTTATCATCAGACACCATGGATATCAGAATATGACATATTCAAAACACTGAAAAATTTCATCAACCGAATATTCCATATCCAACAATCCTTAAAAAAATCAAAAAGAAATTAAGGCATTCTCAGATAATTAAAACTGAAAGAATCTTTGCTAGAAAACTTACTACATAAAATATTAAAGAGAGCCCTTTACAGTGAAATAAGAGGACATTAGACAAATACTTGAATCCACATAAAGAAAAAAAGGACACTGGTAAAAGTATTAGCTAAGTAAATATAAAGGACAGCTTAAATTTCCTCTTCTTTGTGACTCTTTTTTCTCTTGTCTGATCTTAAAGATAATTACATAAAACAATACTTGTAAATCTTTGTCAATGGACATACAATGTATAAAGATGAAATATATTATAAAAAATAATAGCGTAAGGAATGGGAGAAAGCAACATAGGAGCAAAGATTTGGAAGCTATTTAAATCAAGTGTATATTAATCCAAATTAGTTGTTATAATATGTTAATTGTAATCTCCAGGAGCAAACATTAAGAAAATACCTCAAAAATATATATTGAGAGAAACAACATAATAAAAATTGTACGCTAGAAAATGTATAATTAATACAACAGAACACAGTAATGGAGAACTATAAAATTTTTAAGAAAGATATATAGAAAGCAAACACCAAAATGACACCCATAAATTCTACCTAATCAGCAATTAAATTAAATGTAAATATATTAAAAGCTCCAAACAAAAGCAGAGATTAACAAAATAGATTTAAAAAAACATTGTTCAACTAAATGTTATTTATAAGAGATACACTTTACATTCAAAGACACAAGCAGATTGAAAATAAAAGGATAGAAAAAGATATACCGTGTAAATAGTAACTAAAAGAGAGCTGTAGTGGCTATACTAATCTCAGACAAAGCAGTCTTTATGACAAATTGTTGCCAGAGGCAAAGACGAATATTTTATAATGAAAAAATAGTCTATCCATCAAGATGACATAACAGTTATAAACATAAACACATCTGACAAACACAGGCCCAAAAATCATGAAACAAAAATTGACAGAATTTAATGGAAAAGTAGGTAGCTCAACAATTATTGTTGAAATCTTCAATACCATACTTTTGTAACTGAAAGGACAACTAGACAGAAAGAAATAAGAGAGTTGAATAGCACTTTAAACCAAGTAGACCTACATAGTCATTTATAGAACAATCCTCCCAACAGCAACAGAATATACATTATTCTCAAGTGCACATGGAATATTTGCAAACCATATTTCTGAAATGTATCCCCATAATATGTAAAGTTTTTATACAACCCAATAATAAAAGACAAATAAGCCAATAAAAATGGGCAAAGGAAAAGAACAGATATTTCTCCAAAGAAGATATACAGTACGCAATAAACACTTGAAAAAAAGCTTAACACCATTAGCCACAGGAAGATGCAAATCAAAACCACAATGAGGTACCACTTCATATCTACGAGGACGACTAGAATAAGAAGATGGACAATAACAGTTGTTGGGGAGAATGTGGAGAAATTAGAATCCTCATGCATTGCTAATGGGAGTACAAAATGGTACAGTATATTTAGAAAACAGTTTGGCAATTCCTCAAAAGTTAGACGCAGAATTACTGTGTGATCCAGCAGTTTGACTCCTTGGCCTATACCCAAGAGAAATGAAAACATATGTCTACTTAAAAATTTGTATTTACAAATATTTATAGCACTACTATTCAGAATAGCCAAAAAGTAGAAAGAACTGATGAATGGATAAACAAAAGTGGTCTATCCATACAATGGAATGTTATGTAGCCAAGCAAGTGTTGATACATGCTACAACATGGATGAAAACATTATGCTAAGTAAGAAGCCAGACACAAAAAATGCATGTTTATTTAATTCCATTTATATGAAAAGTCCCGAATAGGCAAATCCATAGAGATAGAAAGTAGTTTAATGATTTCCAGGGACTGAGGAAAGGGGGTAGGGAATGGAGACTGACTGCTAATTTGTAAAAGGTTTCTTTTCAAGGTAATCTAATATTCTGAAATTAGATAGTGGTGATGGTTGTACAACTTTGTAAGTATAGTAAATAGCACTGAATTATACACAGTAAAAGATGAATTTTTTGGTATGTGAATTATATCTCAATTAAAAAAAGGAAAAACAGACTTACACCTAAAAGGTCAATGACACAATAGGCTAGTAGCACAGTCTGAGACTTTCTTTGTTGTCTAGTACATAACTTTGAGTCCAAGGGTACAGTTAATATCTCCAGAACCACACAGTTTGTCAAGCAAATCTGGAAGAAGGTGACACAGACGCTAGTGAAAACAAGATACTAAAAGACTGAAGAGGATATACAGCTAGAAACAGAAAGAGATATAGTGAGGAAATCTGACACTGAGACTGGGTTCAGCTATTGCATTCTTTTTCATGGTTTAGTTATCAGAGCCAAAAAGTCTCCTTTTTTTCCACTTAATCCATTGGGTTAGATTTCTGTCACTGGCTGGCAAAACTCTGGAATAATAGCTGTATTTAAAGAAAAACACTACTCAAAATGGCTTAGCCCATTATAACACTAAATAGGAACGTATTGCATGGTGATGAGTGAAAGTGAAGATATAAGAGTATTGTATTTCAATATCATTGACCAGAAAGTTGTTAATGGATAATTTAAACTCAGATCCTTAAAATGGTGATTCTGAAGCTTGAATTAAAAATCTTGATAGGATCAAAGCTCAGAATGTTCAGGAAGACTATGATTGTGAGTTGTCAAGCCTGACTGTTACGAGCACCCTGTGCTTGTCTAATCTCTATGATTTAATGCAGTGAGCAAGCTCTTATATTACTGCTATGGAATTATTCTCTACGCTGCAGAATAGAGTGGCCCAAACAGTAGATTTTTTTCCACATCTGAATATGGCTTATATTTTAGTTTTTTGAGAAGTGGAAATTCATTTTCCATTATTATTTTCTTTACTAAGTTATTTCATTTGGCATAATTTTACAAATTCTTTAGGTATTTCTGCTATTAATAAAATCTGTTAATCTAGTGAAATAATACTAAGAATTTTCATTACATTTCCTCAAACAATATACTTTAGGAGTTATCAGATTCATTATTTTAGTATTTATTAAAATGTGTCTGAGAAATTAAATTATAAATAATTTATTTATAGAATAACTCCTTTTATGCTACATAGGTATAATTAATTTTAAAGCATAAAATAATTGAATTGTATGCCCCTGCCCTCCAAGGGGAAATCCACAATATGTTAAATTGGCTTAATTTTCTAATAATAAACAGGTATATAATAACTTCCTATCCCTAAACAAGTAAATAACAAATGCAATGTGAGAGATGAGTGAATTGTCTTAGTTGAAAAAAGAAAGTACACAGCACACACAACTATTGACTTGATTCTAAATGATACCTAGAATAAGCAATCACTGATGAATCAATAGGTAAATGCATAGATAGAAAACACACACACAAAACAGAAGTAGATCTGGTATTGATAGAATTTTACTGAACTATAGAAGTTCTATTAAAGAAGATTGTCATCCAAAAATATCTGGATTAACTGTAGATTGAAATCTAATTATCAAAGAAGATATGTATGTGAGTGTTTGAGAGAGAGAGACAGACAAGAGAGATAGAAAAGAGATGTATTTTTGATAAGTAAAGTTTTCACCCTGGGCTCTATAGAATGAAAATTACAGGACTCCTGATAATAATGGTCTGACAATAGTATGAAAGATCCTTAACTTTTTGTAGGCAGAATGTACTACAATGTGGAGTAATACATTATTATATTTTAAAAAACATATGTGAACACTTTCTTCCTGAAGTAAAGTTACACAGAAAATATAACAAGTCACCCCATGTACATGTAGCAAATGCTTACTATGTTTCACGTGATTTACTGGTATCTTGGGAGTTCTATCCCTATTTAAGTGGCTACTGAATCTATGTACGTTGATTGATTCATACTGATTATTTAGCATGTGGCCAGTTTTTATGAAATTGATGGGCCAGTCTTGTGGTCAGTTGGAGTCAGTCTTTAATATACAATTTAGAATATTTTTATGTAGTTGGATTTTTTTTGTCAAGAAATAGATTTAATTTATGTGTTTTGTCCCTAAAATGAGCCTGCTCATCCTAGATGTCCAGTAACTAAGCTGGCTATGTTTATGTGCCCGTAGTAAGCCTAATGCAGTAGTAGGAAATTAAACAGTACCTGCGTCATAGAAAGAATCGCCTTACATATTAGTAAGAGGAGAGCTGAGTGCCAAAGTGGCCTCCATCCCAATAGAATAGATGAAATACCTTCTTTCTCGGCTACTATCACTGAGCAGGGTTCTCAATACCTTACAGGCTGCCAACTCCTAAACCATGAGCATGTCTCCTTAAAAATGTAGGGTGGCAGGGCACCTGGGTGGCTCAATCAGTTAAGCGTCTGCCTTCGGCTCAGGTCATGATCCCGGAGTCCTGGGATAGAGCCCCGTGTCAGGCTCCTTGCTCAGTGGGGAGCCTGCTTCTCCCTCTCTCTCTGCCACTCCCTCTGCTTGTGCTCTCTCCTCAGTCAAATAAATAAAGTCTTAAAAAAAATGTGGGGTGGCTTTGCAGAGCTATTTTCAGTCAATTATTTGTATCCTCATTTCACGGAACCTTTGCACTGCTTGTTTACTGTTTCAGTGGTAAACTGAAATGAGACACTACCAAAGCCAGTCAGAATTAACATTTGCCAATCTTCAAATCCAGCCCAGCACTTTGTGGTCTAATTCAGCTCATTTGCCATTCCACAAAATAAATAGGATTGGTTAAAATCATTTTATAATCCCAGTGCATTTGTCACAGTGAAGTTCAAATAAACAATCATAGCCTTTATTAAGAATAATAATCATATAAATCTAAATATACTTTGATGGAACAAATGATATAAGAAATTTAGGGGAGGGGCGCCTGGGTGGCTCTGTCGGTTATGCATCTGCCTTTGGCTCAGGTCATGATCCCAGGGTCCTGGGATCTAGCCCCACATTGGATTCCCTGCTCTCCCTCCTCCTCACTTGTGCTGTCTCTCTCTCTCAATCATAAATGAATAAAATATTTAAAAAAAAAGAAATTTAGGGGAAAATGTATACCTAAGAGGTCTTTAGTAGGCTAAATGTATCTATTTGTGAAAAACAGTTCTGTAGCTCTAATGTCAACTACATGATTTAATGACCAAAGAAGGTCAATTTTGTCTCAATTCTACCCCGGTAATTTAATAAACATGAAAGTATTCAGAGAAAGTAATCTAGCTCCCTCTGATTATCAACTACCTAATGCGTAAGAAGTAAGGATGGCTGACTCCTACTTTGTGCTTCACAAATATGGGTATAAATTACCCCAAGTGCCTAAAGTAAGTGAAATCATTGGTAGCCTCCTAAATCATCACTTTTAATCAAAATTTGGTAACAAGTTAAATATTTTATATATATATATATATATATATATATATACACACACACACACACACACACATATATATAAAACATCAAATATTTTCTTCTCAAAATCAGCTTAGATATATGTGGAGTAGCAGATGAAGTTTATTTAAATTTTAGAGATAAAACACAATTTCAAGAAAATGCTGGGCTTCAGAGAGCAGTTTGCCTAAGCTTCATAATATCCACTCCCACTCTTATGACATGAGAGAGATATCAGTGAAAATGTTTGAGAAGCAGTAATATGGAAGCAGTAATAGCAGTAATAGGGAAGAATGTATCACATTTAGTAAAATAGACATTGTAGTGGATGCTCGTGGTACCTCCCACACATGCTCTTTACTTAGACAGTGAACATCCTGTCCAGCTCTTATAATTATTGGCAGTTAATAGCCACAGCCTATTGTGAAGACTTGCTCTCAGCCAAGAACAGCCATCTTACCTGGAATGTTATAGAGCCCCTAGACAATGGACAACTGCTAGGGAAGGACCAGTCTGTGGTGGGCCTCAGCTTCCAGGACTCCCTCTGGGGTCACACTGAACCTGGACTTCCGCTGAGACTAAATCCATGCTTAACTTTCTCCTGTCATCCTGCTTTCCTCACTCCCTTTCTCCTGAAACAATTCTCTCAATTAATCGTTTGCACAAAAATTCCACTCAAGCCATGCCTCTAAAGAAACAGTCATAGACATCATATTTCTGTCTCCACACTGCTTCTTCCAATAATACCGTGAAATGCTTAAAATCCTCATAGTTTGCCCTTAATGTGACCAGTCAGTGCTTTCTGAGCTTTGCCTTCCCCTCAGTTGCATCCCTCTGAACCTTTCTTCTACAAATATTCCTGGATTCCTTATCATTTCTTTTATCGCCTTGTGTTTGACTTGGCCTTCCCATTCTCCTTGGATTGGGATTCCAAGGGTTATTGTCCTCAGAGGCCTGGAAAGGAACTAAAGAGATAACTTCAAGCAGATGAGTGTCTAGGCATATTGAAAGTCAACCCAAAGTCAACCTAATTAAAATTAGCACGTTTTTCTTTATGTCCAACTAAAATTTGCTCTTCTTTATTTCATGCCCATTTCTTGGTTTTGGAGTTGGTCTTTTGTGGACATAAAGAGTAGCTCCCCAGTAAGGCCCTCATAAACAAAGACTGTTCATATAATCTAAGACAGTTAAAATTGACCCACAAGATCTGTGTCTAGGTCATTTTGCTGAAAGTCAATTCTTCAAAAGCCAATTCACCAAACAGGTAATTGCCAAAGTTCTTGTTTTGCTGTTTAGTTTTAATTGGATGATTCTTATTTGGTTTTCAAAACAGGCCTAGGGGCTCAAACAAATAAAATAATCCTTATACCATTATTTTGAGGCAAAATGTAGAACAGTCAACTAAAATTAAATGCATAGAAGTAACAAGTACATTCTACAAATTAATCATTTTGAGGACTATAATTGGCTTCTGGGAACTTGTTGGCTAATTGGCTTACATCTCTCAGATATCTAGGCTACATATTATTAATTTTTTTATTGCCTGATATTTAGAACTAATTTCCAGCCATTCATAATCATTTAAATGCCCTTTATGTTGAAAACATTGAGAGTGAATCTGTCCTCAAATGGGCTCATTTCCTGTCATTATTTTCCCACTTACTAATATACAAATCACTTCCAGCTTAAATTTTAGTTACATCCTGTAACTACTTGAGAAATTTAAGGTAAAGATTTTATCTTTTCGCTTAGAACTTTTTTTTTTTTTTTTTTTTTTTTAGGAATGGCACTTTCCTTTCTTAAAAACAACTTGGAAGCATGTATCAAAAGATTTAAAAAATGATCTTGCCCTTTGAAACATTAACCCAATTTCTGAAAGAAACAGATATATTAGAAAAAATCAGTTCATCCTACTTCTTGTGTTTTCCTTCTTGTGGGTCTCCTTTACTATCATACTACTACAACATACAACACTGACACAAGGTGTGTGGAGGTTTTTCCCACACCAAGCAATTCTCTGTGACACTAGATGGCTGTCCTACAGTTTAGCTCAATTCTAACATTGTCTATCTGGAGATTGTGTGAGATCCCACAGGTTAAGGGCTCAGTCCCACAAGACTGCTCCCACACTTCTTTAGATACCAATTGCAAGTAGTAGGTCCCCAGGTTACCCACAACTTCTGACTTGGCTACAAATCAAGATTCCCAGGACACTCTCCCCCTTTGTTAGAGTGACTCACAGAACCCAGGGAAACATGTTTACCAGTTTATTTAAATGATATTATAAAGATACAGGTGAATAGCCAGATGAAGAAATGCCTAAGATGAGATCTTGGAGGGTCCTGAGCACAGGAGCTTTTTCCTTATAGAGTTGAGAAATGTCACCCTCTGATGTGTGGATGTGTTGGCCAACTTGGCAGCTCTCCAAACCCCATACAATTGAGTTTTTTGTGGAGGGCTTCATCATGTAAGCATGATCAATCATTAACTCTGTTTTTAGCTCTTCTCCCTTCTTAAGAGAATGGGGAACTGGGGGCTGAAAATTCCAACTTCTAATCATGGCCTGGTCTTTCTGGGGACCAGCCCTCATCCAGGAGTCATTCAGGAGCCCATCCAGAGTCACCTCATTAGAACAACAGACATTCCTATCACCCAGGAAACTAAAAAGTTTCAGGAGCCCTGTGCCATGAACTAAGGTCAAAGATGAAATATTTGACTAAAAGATGCTCCCTAGTGTTTTTATTACTTAGAAAATTGTAGAAGTTTTTGTAGGAGCTCTGTGCCAAAAATCAGGGGCAAAAATAAATAAATAAACAAACAAACAAACAAATACATACTTCATGTCACATTAGACACGGAGACAAAGGTAGATTGCTGAGCTATTAACTGCAACATTTTTGTGAAAATTTAAATGAAAAGAACAGAATTAGAGCTAGTTTAAGAAATGGATAGGCTCAGAATTCAAAAATTGCCATAAAAAAATCGACCTTTCTTTGCTTGTAGATTCTGTTCTTGATTTTTTCTATAGGGGTCTTCAGGACAATAGTCCCTGGGTCTGCCACTCATTGGCTCAAATTTGGTCAGGTGTCCTTTCCTCAACAATTCTGTTGCCAGGAAACAGACATATCTTGATTAGTCTAAGCTAAGTAGAATCTACCTCTAGCACTTAAAGCAGAAACAACTCTACTAAAATCACAAGTTCAGAGCAAAAGAAAATTGATGGTTGAAAAGAAATTTGTCCTAAGAAGGGAAAATGTTTTCTAGGTGACAGAAGCTAAAGATACCCACTCAATAATGATTAAAAATGTGACAAATTTCTATGTTGCTACTAAAAGTCATATTGTTAAAACTAATTATATACAAAAATGCTTATGACAAAATGTTATATTAAAAAAGCTAGGGGAATAGCAAGTGTGAGACTGGATCGGTTTTGACCTGTGAAGAAAGAAGAGTTATATGAGCTCAAACCTAATGAAGGAGGGGGGACAAAAGCTTTATAAATTAGACAGGAGAGATGAACAGAGCTCAGATCATGAAACATAGAGCATAATATTCATTTTAGTCTTCTCCTAAGTTCAGTGGAAGACATCATAGGATTTTTAGCAAGAAGTTTTCAAGATACAATAAATATTTTAAAGAACAGTATATTCCCAAGGGCGCCTGGGTGGCTCAGTCGGTTAAATGTCCAACTCTTTATTTTGGCTCAGACCATGATCTCAGGGTTGTGTGATAGAGCCTTTCGTTGGCTCCATGCTGGGCGTGGAGCCTGTTTAAGATTCTTTCTCTCCCTCTGCCCCTCCCCCTGCCTCACTTGCATTCACTCTCTCTCTCTCTCTAAAAAAAACAAAAACAAGAACAAAAACATAACAACAACAACAAAAACCCCAGTATGCTTCCAGTGTGTAGAGAATAAATTAGAAGGGGACAAGTATAGAAGCAGAAATTAACATGATTGCCTTTGGAAAACCAGCATCTTTTTAGTTCTAATTTTAATCCATATCCAATGATCTTACCACCACATTATTACCTATATTCTGCCATTTGGCACTCCACCATGTACACATCAATTTTCCTGAGGGCAGGGGCCATATCTATGCATACGTGGCATCTCCTTCTGTACTAAAGATATACTAGGCTTATAAAATCTTTTTGTGTGAGCTTTGAGACAAAGTTCAAAATTGTGAAGTCTTTATAAACTTTTATTAAAATTCCATGCAATATATCTTAATTTTTTTCCATTAACAAATAGTCCATTAGGGGCGCCTGGGTGGCACAGCGGTTAAGCGTTTGCCTTCGGCTCAGGGCGTGATCCCGGCGTTATGGGATCGAGCCCCACGTCAGGCTCCTCAGCTATGAGCCTGCTTCTTCCTCTCCCACTCCTCCTGCTTGTGTTCCCTCTCTCGCTGGCTGTCTCTATCTCTGTCGAGTAAATAAATAAAAAAATAAAATAAAAAAAAAACTTAAAAAAAAAAATAGTCCATTAAATAATGAAGTAATTCCATCTTATTAAACAGACCCTTTGGATCCTAAACTATTGATTCTATAATTTTTGAGAAATTACTGAACTTGGATTATATTTGTGAAAAAACCATCATGAATAGTTTAAAAATTATAGCATTCAAGGGAAAATTGTCTTGAGTTATAGTGTTATCCCTGATGTTTTCCCATGATTCACAAAATTTTTAGACAGATCCAAAATAAAATCACTAAAAAGATAAATAAAACTTTATTTTCCATTGGTTCTCGTATGTTTACATCATTTCCCTAATACTTAAGTATATGTATAGTTGATTTTTATTACCACCAAATACAAATTTGAGGAAAAAAAATTGAGTTTCTTCTAAACCAAACACACCGAGCACTTAATATTTAGTAAAATCCACTGTAATAGGTACTATTATTCCTATTTTTAAAAGAAAAAAATGAGGAGGTGAGGAAATTGCTCAAGATCATGTAGCTAATTGGTGAATTTACTCTTGACCTATACATATATTGACAAATCATAATTTAAAATTTTAATGTTCTTATTGTGGTTTCAGATATTTTTAGTGAGCATTAAGCATCTTTTGTCTCTAACACTAGATTAGATAATTCTCTTCTGAAACCTTTTATAGCATTTCGTTCATACCATTGTCACAAAACTCATTCTATTGCATTTTACAAACCTATTTACTGTCAGTCTTCTGATGAAATATAAAGTCCTTGAGAGTAGGGATTGTGTCTGAATTCTTAGGCACATGGTGGAAGCTTAATAAGTGTTTTATTTAATTTTTTTCCTTGGTAGCAAATGAGAACAGCAAAGCCTTGTCACTTATGGAAAATCTTCAGCGAATTAGAATAATATAATTTGCTAGTACTACTCCCTAGAAAGAAGAATGTGGAGTATATTTAAGTACAAATGGGCGGTATATGGCATATTGTTTTTGAAACATGACCATCATGGTACTACTTTAAGGATGCTTCCTTGTGACTGATCTCAGTACATGTTCATGGAGGAAAAAAAGTGGGGATGGGAGGATGAAGTGCATATAGGCAAATTGGTATCATTTGTCTTTGGATAGCATTTCAGGCAAAAGAGACTCAAGACTGCACTGACATAGCCAAATATCATTTAATGCCACTTGTGGCATTTCAAAAATTTCATGGAAAATATAGTTCTCAGGTTTCTTATTTAATAACATGGGCTGTTGCCAGTGATGAGAAAATGCCAAACCTATTTCAATTTTGAGGTTTCAAAATCTAATTTACTCAAAATCAACTTTTATCATATTCCCTTAATAGTTGCTACTGAAGACTTATAAGAAGTATGTTACTTATACGCATACTTATATTTGCAGAAATAATGCTAAAAGCTTATTTCAACCTCAGTATTTTTTGTTTATGCAATCAAATTTAATTTAAATGGGTTTTTGGTTCCTTAGCAAAAATAAATGTAGAAAAACAAAAGGTCAATTTTCTAGTGGGATCCTAGAAAACTCAGGTTTTAAGTTAGAAAGTACAAAATGAATTTAATTCATTCAGTAGATATTGCAAGGTAGTTTACTTCAGTTGACTACCTTGTAAATTGTTGCATTTCTAATTTAGTCAACATATGTCTTTTAAATATTCACTTGATTGTGTGATTACTCAATTTAAGAAGGGGGGATAATGGAACTATGTTGTCACAGTTTTTCATTTATTGGTGATTTTGATTGGTTTTGATTTTGATCTGTTGGAATAAAATTGGATAAATTGTTATTTATATTTTTCCTCATAAAATAGCAATCAGTTATATTTATTACTCAAACTGCTCTAAGCCAAAAAGGAATCTCGTTTAAAGGTTTCCTAGTAGCTTCTGAGGAAATAATTGGTAGCATTCAACTTCTGACTTACATTCAAGTTACTTTACTCTCTCCTATTTTTCTTTCCCCTCTCCTACCCTTTTCTATATGTTATAATTTCTGGGGAATCTTGGGTTAATTTAATTTAATGTTTCCTATAAAGTATTAGAAATAGCATGGACGGCCAAAATCATAAAGTCATTCAACAGGTGAAATCTATATCTGGCACGCTTTTATTTCCTTGATATTTCCATAAGATATCAGTCCTGGGGTGGGACCCCATAATTCTCATGTGTT
This sequence comes from Ursus arctos, assembly GCF_023065955.2. Taxonomy (NCBI): domain Eukaryota; kingdom Metazoa; phylum Chordata; class Mammalia; order Carnivora; family Ursidae; genus Ursus; species Ursus arctos. The sequence continues at coordinate 17,645,288 of NW_026622775.1, forward strand.
TTTGGTTTTCATTTTTTGCTTTTTTTTTTTTTTTTTTTTTTGTCCTTTGTCATTTCTGAGAGTTTCTCTGAACTAATCCCATTTAACAGGGCTTATAGACTAAATTTCAGAACATTCCTCTTCACAGTTGACTGGCAGGAGCAAAGGCTAGGTAGAAATACAGAAAATGAGGCTAATGGCACTTTTCTCTCTCTCTCTCTTTCTCTCTGTCTCTCATATTTACTCTTCATGATGCATAGCCCCCATCACTTGTAGAGCTGGCCTCAAATTTCCTCTAATCTTATCCTAAAATAAGCACTAAGTGTTTTAACTATATAACTTAAGTTTTGTTAAATCAGGACACTTTTTCTGAATCAAAAGCCTCCTATCAGGATGCATTTTCCTCCATTATTTGTTTGATAATGTGTCTGCTTAATAATTTGTTTAATACCCCTCTCTCCTAATGTTTTCACTCTTAAGGCAACCTGCAGTGACAAAAACCAGTAACTAAAGTTTCTTGCAATCCTAAGCAGTGGTCTGTGGTTCCCTTGAAATGTCAGGGTCACTGGGATCTTTGAGGAACAGGGATTCTGTGGGTTCTCCCACAGTGCTTTCAAGGTAGGTCTGCTCAACCTCTAGAGACTGCCACACACATCTATCCTCATGGATTTGGCGGTTCATTCTGTCAGCTTCCATAACATCAGCTACAATCTTGCTTAGTGCTCTGACTAGTATAGTTGAATGTATTTTAACTGCTGCCCTCTGGAGATAGAAATCTCCAGTTTTTATTTTGAAACCAAAAGAAAAGTTTTTATTTTGAAACCAAAAGAAAAGTTTGTTTGTTTGTTTTAAATTTAGTACATAGGAGGAGAATTTAAAGGTAAGAAAGTTCATCTGTATCTTTTTAAATCATATCATATAGGTAGAATTCCGGTCAACTATCAATTACTAGTAGGCATAAAAGTATATTCATTACTGTTTTAAAGTTTTCTAAAAGGTTAAGAAAGAGCAATATGACACATATGAATAAAAATACTGAGCTGTAAGATGGGAAGGGAACATCTCTAAGATGGATGCTGTAGCAGTAGACTCTTCCCAGCTTTTAAAATTAAGTCATGTAAGTTCTCAGAGCCTAAGTTTGCTTAATTGTAAAATGGGGATAATAGTTCTGAAGATTAAAAGAAATACTTTTTATCAAAGACCTCACATAAACTAACATAAAAATTGTCTGTTATTATTTAACAGATAAGTTTAAATGACTAGTATGCATGGAGCACAATGCTAGTCTTGCTAGCAAAAAGCATAATAGAAATAACACCAAACCCTTCTCTGGGTATACATTACATTCACACTAGCGAAAGAGACAGAGTATATAAAATTTCTCAAACATAATGCAAGACATATGCTCTTTCAGAGGTACCTTAGATACTATGGGAACTGAGACTTGGGGAAAATAGTACAGTAGTCACCCCTAATCTGTAAGGGATACATCCCAGTGGATGGTTGCCTAAACCCTATATGTACTCTGTTTTTCCCTATAGATACCTGCCTATGATAAAGTTAAACTTATAAATTAGGCACAGTAAGAGATTAACAAAAATAACTAATAATAAAATGTAAAAATTGTAACAATATCTTACAACAAAAATTATATGAATGGGGTTTCTCTCTCTCTCAAAATCTCTTATCATGCTGTGCTCACCTTTCTTCCTGTGGTGATGCCCACGAGATGAGATGAAGTGGGATGAATGACATAGGCATTGTAACATCGTGCTAGGCTACTATTGACCTTCTGACCATATTCAGAAGAGGATCATCTGTTTCCAGAGGATGATTGGTAATGGATAACTGAAACCTCGAAAAAGAAAACTGTAGATAAGAGGGGAATTCTGTACTACTTGGGGTTCTGGGAAGGTTCATGAAGGAGCTAATTTTTTACCTGAGCCTTAAAGGGGAAGGAAGTATGGGGTGGAAAGTTTATTCACATAATGACAATTACAACCAGCAAGCTAATAAAATCAAAATGATTGCAGTCAGCTAGCTGACTGGCTCCGGGCAGCAAACATGCTGTCTTTAGTATTTTCAGGATATCGCTGAGACTAGCATAGAGGGAAAAGACTGAACTGAAAAAAAAAGAAAACTGTTCAGGGTGCTTGGGTGGCTCGATAGGTTAAGGTTTCAGCTCAGGTCATGATCTCAGGGTTCTGGGATTGAGTCCCACACCAGGCTCCTCAGCAGGGAGTCTGCTTCTCAGCTCTCCCTCTCCCTGCTCATGCTCTCTCCTTCTCTCTCAAATTAATTAATTAATTAATTAATTAAAACCTGTTCGCTCACAGCATATATACACACCACATTTTCAAAGGATCAACCAATTTTGATAGAGTTAGTAGAAATTAGGTTGCAAAATTTAAAAGGAATTCTTACAGAAATTATTTGCCATAATAAAAATATCATGTCATTAGGACATACAGTAGAATAATTAAATAAAACGTAGGCAAATATGTATACATGTGGTGGTTCTTTGTACTTAAATGTTTACAATAGATCTATTTCTAGCCCCTCTCAGTGTCCACAGACATAATTTGGGCTACCATGCCCTTACAGCCAATAGAATAAATTCGTTGAACATTGCTTTGATTATTTTAACTAATTTTCCAATTGTAGTATGTGTACAGTGATTTCCCTTTCTTCCATGCTGAACTTTTCTCCAAGTGGTTTGCTAAGAAGCAACCTTATTCTGATTCTCTGAAAGTCCTGTCTGGCTTGTACAACATCGCCTAACAGTCCTTGAGTTCAGACAATTTGAATCCCATATGTGGAGAAAACATTCATAAGTGAAAATTGACCTGCCCCCTAACAAACCAAACAGCATCAGAAAGGTCTTTAGAGGAAACAGGAATGGTCAGGTCCTGAAAATGAAGGTGGGACCCTAGAAGGTTGTTTCCACAGGCAGCTGCCTATTGATTCCAGAATGTACATGTGTACCTTGATGCTTGTTCTTGTTTTAGGTTAGTATATCATATATATATATATATATATATATATATATATATATATATATATATATATGCACATTCCATGTGTATTTTTTGTTAATAGACAATACATGAAAATTAGAGATGGAAATTTCTTAAAAGGAAGAGAAAAGGAAATGTATGTGTGGGTATACATATCATCAACAGGTGAAGTTTTGAAAATTGACACACACACATGCACACGCACACACACTATCCTGAGTGCACACAAACTACCACTTTTTACTTTGAGGGTAGAGGAAACACTGCAGTTTAAAGTTGCACCATTCTCCTGGCTGGGGAGAGTGCGTATGGAGCCAGGTGTCTAGGTGGAGGCAAGATGCTCTTCTTCCCTTTGTGATGTTGGTCAATATTTAAAATGTTCACATCTCAGTGATCTTACATTATTATTGGAGTGATATTTTTACCAATATAATAGGGCTATTGTGAATATGAAATGGAGTAATCTGTGTAAAGCACTTAGCATAGCTTCTGGTACAATAAATACAAGCTAGCAGTATAAAAATTAATTACTGAATACAAATACCATTTTAACAACTGTGCCTAAATTCAGGATCCAAGTTTTGGGAAGATAGGACAAGAGATATAACTTTGGGGAATGATATATGGGAAAGATAACCAGTAATGCTACTATTGAGATGGATATTATACATCAGTAATTTACCAAAATGATATTCACCATGCTTTAATTTTCTCTTTCTCATCACAAAAAAATATGCATTTTTTGTTGCCAATTAAATAAATTATTTTACTTGCAAAGACTTTTTAAACTAAACTCTAGAGAAATAAGAGCTAGGTCCCTAGGAAGGAGTTACAGAGATGAAGCCACCAGCTTTCTCTTTGACTTTAAGAAAATAACTGTCTTTCAGTTTCTTAAGTTATGTAGATACATCGCTAATTCTAATAACTAATAGTAATTACAGTATTTCAATAAATGTTATTATTGTTCTGGCTTAAAATTATATAATGTCTTCAAATACTTATGACTTACTAAAGACCTTAGACTTCTGAGTGTATTTCCTCCAAAAAAAAAAAATGTACTCAGAATAAAAATGGTAATCCAGTCATCACTCATGTCTAAAATTCTTTTCAAAAATTAGGAAAGACAGTATTTTGAAAGTATATTAACCAGTTACACCTCACTCATTGTTGCTTAGCAGACATCTCAGAGAAAAAAAAAAAAATACTGGCAAGAGACCTGGCTGACTGAAACATTGAGAGAAATCATACACAGAGGAAGTGTTCTATTTCCTTTGTTCTTTATGTGTTCTATAAATATTTCATGTATTTATTAAAGCTGTGTTATTGCTGGAAGCCAGCCTTCTCCCTTGTTTAATTCTTCCCCCATCCTTGAAGGTTAGAAATGTTTGAAATATAGACAGTCTGCATTCCATGTGCATTTTTTGTTAATAGACAACACATGAAAATTAGAGATGAAAATCTCTGAAAAGGAAGAGAAAAGGAAATATTTAGGATGACTGGAAGAAGTCTCCCAATACCTTGGAGGTGACCTTGGAGCAATGGCATTTATCGAAATTCTGTGAATTAAAAATGTGAGAAATTCCAATAGAAATGAGAGTCAGCTTTTTCTTCTCACAGCTATGTTTGTCTTCCTTGGTCCATGTGTCAGGAAAGTCATGGTTTGAGGGGCTTCATTAGAAAACTGCCTGTGGGTGGTTCATCACCAGTTGTATTTATTTCAGTGCTAAAAGGGCAGATTTCCTGTTTAAATAGTATGCATCTTTGAGGGCAAGAGACCACTATTGGAAACATCAACAAAACCATTCCATTCACTAATATTTTAAACCCAGGAGCTGGAATAATGGAAAGAATCAATAAATCAGAAGTCAACATGCAGTTCTCTTCCTTTGGGGACCCCAAAGATCCTGTTGTTTCAATCTTGTCTGGGCTGTAAAATGAACAGAAACAAGTAGAAACATTCCATCTGGTCTTTGGAGGACATAGGCTTCAGCCTTCCTTTTTTGCTCATCAACATCACAGCAGGACTATGTGCCATTTTATTTCATCTCAACATAATATCACATATGTTCTAAAACAGAGCATTGATAAATTGGAAGGTATGATTTGCTGCACATTGGGGGGGGGTGGATAGTACAGTACAAAGTGGATACCAAAACCAATCTGCACAAATTAAAAAGTGCCAAAATCTATGATGAATTCCATGATGTGTTGTGTCTTCTGTAGAAAGTATCTATGCTGTTTAACATGTACCAGACAATGTGATAAGCATTGGACATAGGCTGTCTCATTTATCTTCAAAGAATGTTATGACTATCCATTTTACTGAGAAGGAAACTGATGCTCAGAGAGATTGAGTTCTTGTTCAAGTTCACAGAGCTGGTACACATGGAAACCTGAATTCCAACCTCAACTTGTCCAATTCAACACCTGAACATTTAGCTATTACATATCCTCCAGTTAGAAATTATATGGCTATACTTATTTATGAACAAGACTGGTTCAACCCTTATTGCCAAAGTTCTACTAAAGACATTTGTCTTTACTGATTGATGTATCGGTATCCTGGAATCATAGTATCACAGAAGCTCAGGGTATTTAATTATTATATAATGTCCAGTTTTCCAAACTGGGATATTTTGTAAATTGAAGAATGTGATAACAATACTTTGCTAGGAAAATGGTTATAAACCGGGACAGATCAAATAAACTGGAATGTTTGTTCATTCTATTTATAGATAATCATCATATGAATTTTCTAGCATTACACTAATATTAAGAACTACAATTTAATGCTCGCTTTTAAGATTCAAATTTATTTATAGGCATTATCTTTATCATCTGTGCCAACTCTTCAGGTAAGAATTATTATCTCTACTTTAGAATGTGAGAACAGAGCTCCAGAGCAGGACAGTTGAGTTACAAAAGGGCATTTATTTGTTAACAGGTAAAACTGGGATTCAATCCCAGTGTAATATATTAACATGGGTTTTAAATATTACCCCTTACCACTTTTCTTTTGTTTTTCTTATCTTCTGTACGCCTACAAAAAGCTTGTCAACAAATTGCTGTGCAACCTATATCTCAATTATTTTAGTCATGTAAAATTCATCAGTTCTCAGGGGGGAACTGTAGTAGATAACCCACTTAAAACATTGTATTAAGCTGACAGAATAAGCAAATATGATTATCTTCCTTCCCACTTCAAATTCTTAGAAATGACAATGCAGACTTTTAAAAGGAATATCGATATTATCACTGCAATACTACAAATACTGCCATTAGCAGACTGAAATTTGAGGGGAATTATGAAAAAATATAAAGTTGATGGGATTGGATTGTCAAAAGATCCACAGTTCAAACCATGTTGAAAGAAGACTGCTGAAGAGGTGGGAGTGAATCCAGGGCACACAATGCTCAGAGACAAAGGATATAAAGCAGAAAAGTTCTTTTGGCAATTGTCAGGATGAATCATTAGGGCTCTGATTCAGGAAAGTTAATAGATAGATGCCTCCCTTTATGTATTTTTGCTGATAAATAGGCATCAGAGATTTCCTTCCAGATTAAAGCAGTAAAGATATGGCCAGCTAAGATGAAGGACCATGACTAATATGCAGTTGGAACAGACTAGCTGAACTGGTTGTTAAAATATTGTAGGGCTTCTTTTTGAGTTATTAAATGAACATTGCTCTTAGGCCCTAAATCCTGTCCACTTCTGCCCCCCCCAACCCCCCAGTGTCTCTTCCAGGACCCTTAGATTTCCTCATAATTCAGCAACTAAAGGGTAGTAGTCTGGCACTACAAGGGGCTGTAAGATTCCAGTCTGATGCTCTGGCCAGTATCCATTTTGACTGCTCAGTACCCATATAAGGTAGAATAGATAGTAATAGGTTGTATAACTCGCTTGGAGCCAATAAAATGTGTAAGGAAATGGTATGTATCACTCCAGAATGGAAACAGAAAATGTACTCTTTACCTTCCATGGTTGAATCCTGAAGCTTCACGTTGAAATGTTAGACCCAAAACCTAATAGGTCTCCTGTCAGCCTAAGTGCCCCAGGAACTATAATAAGTATTTGTTCTGATGTCATTAAGATCTGTAGATTGACATTTAAAACACCAAAACAAAGCCTGATTTAATCCACCAGCAGTTAAATACTTTGTAGCTCTCCCTTGGTAGTACCTCCTAGCTGGTGACATCCAAGAGGAGTGGGATCCCCACCCACCTGGAAGCCAAGGTCAATGAATCAGCAGCCCACTCTGCCTTCTTCAGGAAATAACTCTCAAAAATGGTATCCACCACTGATCAGGATCTCTCTAATACAAAGATGGCTAAAATATAAACAACAATAAAAAGAGATGAAAAATGTAAAGGTTTAATAGACTTATAGGATAAATTTTAAAATTCCAACATCTGCTTAGAGAGATCGAGAAGGATTGGGCAAAGGATATAAAAGGTGAAAAATAATTCTCAGAGCTTAGATAAGATCTAAGTCTGATTTAAATGACGTGCTAAAAGCCACACAATATGAATTATCAAAGACAAAGTCACACATTCTCAAGAAATTTCAAAACAATGATAAAGAGAAAAATATACACGTTCTTGAAGAGCCTGAAAAAATTACAAGCTCAATAACCAAGAATAAGTTGTTCTTACTGTCTTTATTCTTGTTTTAAATAGATGATCTGGATTTAAAAGACAATGGAGTATTGGTTTCAAATTTTTGATAAAAAATATTTTCATCCTAGAAATTTATCCCTAATAGTAATTGTTAGAGAACCAATGAATTCAGCAGAAACATAACTCCAGTGGCTTAAGTGAAGTTTTCACTTAAGAAGATGTGTCATAATAAGGCAACAGCTACTCAATATCATTAATATCCCAAGCTCCTTCTATCTAAAGACCACTGTCTTTGGGATATGACTTGCCACCTTCACAGGCATCCCACAGTCTTAATATGGCTGATTGTTCTTGTCTCACCTCTGTATTACAGGAAAGAAGAAGAGGGAAGTAACAAAAGGGGAAAAGCCTATCCTGTATTGGAAATGCTATTCAAAGTGGTGCCCATGTTTAAAAACAGACTTTCCTGACATGCCAAGAAGATTTCACCTACAACTCTGTAGCCAGATCTGTCTTGTAAGAGTTGGAGAGGAAGAAAATTTTCTCTGCCTTCCTAAATTCTTCGGTTGGTCTAATAATAAAATTAATAGATTAAGAGGAGAAAAATTTAATAACATAATGTAACGGGCTCATAAAAATAAGACCCACTGAGAGTCAGGTAGTTGAGACTTATAGGCAGTCCTGAGCTAAGGAGAAGGGGGAAAGGATTTGGGACTTCAGAAGAAAGGAAGTCAATTCACAGGGAAATGGGAAGAGCAAATGTTTGGTAAACAAACGTTTGCCATGCTATGTGGAGAAGTTTTCCTGCGTAAAAAAGTTATCTTTGGTAATAGTTCTCTTCCTGGGAATAGTTCTCTTCCTGGCTCCCTATCTAATTTATTCTAGACAGTTAAGCAGGGACGTAAAAACTCTTCTTGAGTCTTTTGGCCTTGATTGTTTTCAGCTCAAAATAATCCACATGCCAAAGTGGGTCATTCATGGGTGGCCTGTCCTGGACTCCATTATGTGCCACTCCTAATTTCAGTAAAGGCTGGGAAATTAAGAAGAGACATTTCTACTTTAAACACATTTGAGGTCACAATAACAAGGGAAAATGAGAGAATGTATAATGGATAGGAGATTAGCAGGATCTGCCTGTGATTTTCCTTAGCATAACTCAGCAATTCTGGTCTTCCTCTCCTTCAAGGCACGTAGTATTCAACAAATGTAGGAACGATGACCTGCACATCTGGAAATAAACATGACAGGGGCACCTGGGGGCTCAGTCAGTTGAGTGTCGGACTCTTGATTTCACTTCAGAACATGACCTTAGGGTCCTGGGATCCAGCCTCATGTCGGGCTCCATGCTAGGTGGTGAGTCTGCTGGAGAAGTCTCTCCCTTTCCCTCTGCCCCGCCCCCCTAATAAATAAATGAACCTTAAAAAAATCAATAAAGATACATGACAATCTCACAAAATTAAATAACTCCTTTTGAATCATGGAGTTAAACATGAAACTATGAAAGTATTATAATTTTAACATTAAAGATTTTACTTAAAAGACCCCAAACTCAGAATGCTTAAATAAAAGGATCAACATTTACAAATATAAAACTTCTCTACAGCAAAAGAGACCAGAAACAAGAGTAATTTGGAATGTTGAAAAAGGGGTCTCGTTTTATTTCCATATACTTGTTATTATTTGAGTATTTTAGTAAAGAGGATAGATGCTTATATTCTTTACATAGTATTGTAAATACAAAACAACAAACACACAACCATTTTATTTTAGTAGGTATGAACCAATAGCTTTTTTTGCCATCTCATCTATTTTAGTCATACAATCTAACACCAGATCAAAACAACCTAATGTGTTTTGTAAATGGTCATTCTTCACATATTAGATAAACAGAATTATAATGTCATTCCTGAGTTTTCCTTTGTCCAAACCAAATATTGTTAATCTCTTCAGTAATGGCTAACACGGATGGTATCTACTATCACTGCCTTCTTCTCTGAATGCAGCAACTCTATCTCTTAAACCAGGCACAAACTAAAATGTCAAGTGTGGTTTTTTGTTAGAGGGGAAATAAATCAGAAGTGTCACTCTTCTAAATCACAGATGTAATGTTTCTATTAATAGAGACTAATCATACATTTATATTTTAAAGCAACTCAATTAAACATAGGTGTAGTTTACGGGTTTTGCCTTAAAGTTCATTTTCTAGGTACCACTAATTGGCTATGCCTTTTTCTTGTATTTTTCTTCATGGAGAGAGTCCTTTTCTGTCTTTCCTCAGCTACTTGCTGAAGGTTCACTGCTGCCTCCTATCACTTTCAATGAAGGCTGAAGGCCACAATTCTTAGTTAGGATTGAGTTTGCCATTCTCTCTGGAGACTGTGCTTTGATGTATTGATTGTTCCTTTGAAGTTCATATTTACATCTGGGTCCATTCTGATGTCACCACGGTTATCTAGTTAGGTTCTAGACCCCTCCTTTCTGTCCTTGCCTTGTGTTAATTTGTGACCCATCTGTACTGCATCCAAAACAGGTTAAGCTGTGACTTTGCATGTACATGTAATTACTTGTGTAATTGAACTTTTTGCTGAGAAATATAGGACCTTTTATTTATCCCTGTTTAATTTCATCTTTTTGTGTTGAATGCTTGCAATAAGTAGAACTTCTTATTCTTTATAATTTCCAGCATTGTATCAGTCCTAAACTTGATAAGAAATTTCTATATATGTACACCCCAGTTACTGGCATGAACACTGAATAAGGCAAAATCAAGGACAGAGACCAATAGCACACCCATCAAAAGCTTTTTCCAGGAGAGAGATTTGTCATTTCAAGCTGTTAATTTGCTTATATTCTTATAAGAATAGGTATCTGCTAGATTTATAGTTTTGTGCTTCTTTTGCCTGGTATAGGATAGCAACTCAATAATCTTAAACTTCTGGATTATATTCTGATTTCTGTCAATTCCCAAATGTTAGTGTTCATTAGGTTTTATCAGACAAGAATACCTAGGTCCAAATTGAATCATAACTGTAAGACCTAAATTTGCCTATTCTATGGTAATATTCTGCTTCTTTCAACTCTAATATATTCATTAAAAAATGAATCTAAATTTTTAATGGAATTTTTCCAGTTGGTGGAAAAAAAAATGATTATAACTTTGTACTTACCCAAATCAGAGAAATTTTGTCAACTGGTAAAGAAATAATCAGTATTTTAATTTTCATTTTTTAAAGTAACCATTTTTTTAAATATTACATTGGCATATCTAGATTTACTTTAAATGTATATTTGGATTGTTTAATATAATTAGTTATATGCCTTATTTTGCTTAATGCTCAAAAAAACACACAATGAAGCAAATAACTCAGTGAGAGAAAGTAATTTCTCAAATGTCACACAACTAGTGAGGGAAAAACTGAGGTTTGAACCTGAGGTGGGATAACAGAGCATAATCACTAAACAGTCAGCTCTTTATGTGTATTATGTCTATTAATCTTTAGAACAGTAGTGTGGGATTTTGTTATTGGTTTCTCTTTTGCAACATTTAAGAGACTTTCTGTGTTGGGAGAATCCCTGGCCCTCTGAGTCCCTGCTGGAAACAGGATAGGTTCTTGGCCTAAAAGAGCTAAACAAGCGAGAAGCTCTTTCCAGCCTTCCTTGCTCACATCCTGTTTCACCAGAGCCTGAGTTGGGATGGGGAGCTTTGCCTGTCATTCTCTGGGAAGGAAGCAGCAACAGTGACTGCTGATGATACTCAGGGGTGCAGAGTTGGAAGCTGTACATAAGTTACAATGGCCAAGCTTACAGGCTCAGAGCTGGGGTGTGATGGCTGCCGCAATGTCCTCATCAGCGGGGTTTTGAGCCTTGTTTTTGACCACTTGCCTTGAAGCTAATATTTCTGCCAGTCACCCAATATTATTTTAATAAACTACTCAGTTTAGAGTATGAGTTAAGAGCACAGACCTAGATCTGCCACTTCCTAGCTGTGTGACCTTGGACTAGTAACTTAATCTCTATGTGCTTCAGTTTCCTCCTCTGCCTCAGGAAGTAACAATAATTAGGTGATAATAAGGTGGGGTTCAGTGTGTGTGGAGGATTGTGAAGATTCTGTGGCACATAGAAATTTCCATAATGATCCACTATATTATTAGACCAATTTTCTCATTAATCAGGCAAAGTCTGCTTCTTACGGCTAAGAACTATGACTGATAATTAGTAATAGTTTGTTTGGGGTTTGATAAGAAACTGAGGCTCTGGGGAGTTATTTAAGGTTATGAATTTAGAGAAGTATGGATGCAGTAATTTTAGAATAAAATGTAGATTTATCTGAACTCCAGACTTAGTTCAGTTCTTTGCATTGTCCTAGTTAATTTAGGATGGCTTAAAATATCCTTATATCAAACAAATAGAAGTATCCTCATTCAAATGCAGTTGGCTGGAAAAGAGGAGAGGGTTTGACAAGAAAAGTTTCCTTTAACTCTATTATTACATTTAGGAGACCTTCTACCAGACTAAAATCCCAATCCCCAATTAAACCACAAGAAAAATGTGCCTGTGTATATAAGATATAGCATGAACCCAATAACTTAATAATTCTGTTTATTAAAACTGTCTTGAAGTTAATCCTATTATAGCTATCTAGTGCCCGGGAAGCAGACAAGATTACTAAATCAGAATGCGTGTAGTTTTTCTTTAAATTTTTTTTCTTCCATCTCATTTTCTTGGCTTCAGAATTCAGTAAGCAGCAAATCTCCACTCTCTGATACTAAATGTAGCAAGGTTAGCAGAAACTCTTGACATAAGGGCTTATCTTTCCCCCTTACACTCACCAGCCAGAATTTCATCAATCTTGCTGTGGCTGCAAAATAAAAATGTGGGTTCCAAACAAAACAGTCAAGCATTTCACATTTGAGTTAGGCTTCTTCGCCACAGTAGAAAATTCTTTGTACCTTCATCAAGGGAATAATCAGAAAAAAGGCATCATTTTCAACCTGATATTTCCCTTTGTACAAGGCTAGACTTAAATAAATGTATTTATCTTTTTTAAATGATGCTATAATAGCTTTCTGTCTCCAAAGGTAAATGTGAAGATTTGATGGGAAATCCAGGAAATGGTCTTTGATAGTACACATTATAATTGTATCATTTACATACTTTTATGCAGAACTAATCATCAAGAATCATATACCAAATGTTTCTTAAATTGTTTCTTTTGGAAATTGGGACAGTATTTTATTCTTTTCTATTTTAAGTCCACATTTTAAATTTTAAAAGAATATGAAATGTAGTATTTCTTTTTCTATCTAATTGTATGTAACTTTAAATATGTTTTAAATGGGCATGTATGTCATTATTTGCAATTTCTCCATGTCATGCCGTATTATTTTTCATTTATTCTTATGATCACCAGTACGGCATACATTTGATGACCGAAACTAATAAATTTGTAGCTTATTAAACCATGCCAGTATAAGTTATTGAAAATATTAATCTTCTTTAAAATACATTTGTGTTATATTTGATTAAGTGATATTTCCGAAATAGAGTCTATTGTCTCTTTTACGACCTTGAATAACAACTTTGTTGTTTGCAATGTATTTAGAAATATATAAAGTGCTTTACATTGATTTTCTCATTTAATTCTAACAACTGCATAACTGCTTACAGAAGGGTTTATTATTACATTTTCAGTTGAGAAAATGATGCTTAGAGAGGTTAAATTGCATTCCACTGCAGGAGGGGATGGGTGGAGGGCCAGGGCAGAGGAGAGGAGCAGTAATGGCAGAGCTGGAACTTGAATCCATTATTCTAAAGTGAAGATTCGGTGTCCTTCCCATTATAGTCATTTCTCTCATTCTTTCACTGAACTCCATATGAGAGTTTGAAAGTGAAATCAGTTGTTTTATCTCAGGAAACTTGCTCTGGCTGCCAGCCTTGCAGAGAATAAATAAGGCTATGTCTCAGCCCCATGTGAAGACAAACTGGACCCCAGAGTCCCCTAGCCCCCCACCGGCTTCTCTCACTGGGTCTGGAAGGATGGAGTGCAGACTGCAATGCTGGTGCCAAGGATAGGTCCAATATATCTGGTCGTTAAATGAGTGAGTGATGCTTGGACGTGCATGTGATCTCTTGACACTGGCTTAACATCCAAAATGTTTGCCAGAGGCTCAAGGGGTCCTCTTAGGCCCTGTATCACAGTGAAAGTCTTTCTCTTTGAGATGAAGTTTTCTTATACATAAATGAAGGGTTGACAAAGACATTTAAATATGTCCTAATGTTTGTGATTGTTGCAAGGCAGTCTCATTTACCCTGGAGGTGACCATTCTTTTACTCTTCAGTTATCAGGTATTTGTTTGTCTGTTTTTTTCTATACGGTTCTTTCCCTCTCACCTAAGCAGTGTGGAGCTTACTTTGATCATCCTTCTCTGTTGTGGAACACCGTGAAAAGTAAAAGCCTCCCATCTATTTAGATCAACTCATTACTCTTTTAAAAGGAATACTATAGGCTAATTTGTAGGCTGGTTTTACCCGACTCAGTGAAATAATGTTTGCACCAGAAAAATAATATTTTACTAGAAGGTGCTATTTTTAAAATGTACTTATTGGCCTTGGCATTGTTTTTGAGTTTAAAAAAAAGAAAAAGAAAAAGACCAAAAACACCAACAAACAGAACAAAATAACTCCTTCCTCAATTTTTGGATGAGTGATACAATTTTTTTTGCTGTAGTTTAAGTCCACATTAATGCTTGTAGCTTACAAATGTAAGAGAGTTACCTTTCCTATCAGTCCTTCGAGGTGTGAAGTTGCTTGTGTTTTGAACAGCATAAATACATAAATTGGGAACAATAATACAGCAGCTGAGCGGGATTTGAAGTTCAGCTTTGTAATAAATCTGACACTCTGTTGTGTGGCAGTTAGATGTAGAGTTAATAGGGACAGATTTCTTATTCCTGGAATCAATGGTTTTCTTTGCCTGTCTCTTTATTCCTATAAACCAGCCAGGATTTTATTTGTTCAACCTATTTTCTTTTCTGTTTCAAAAGTGAATCTTCATGTCACATATATGAAGTACTGAATTTTAAGTTATGTTTGCATTATCTTTACACAGAATCTTCAGAAACAAAACATAAACCCATTCCAGAAGAAAAACATGGACTCAGAAATTATTTTCTGCCTTAAGAAAGAAAATGGCTTAGGGGCGCCTGGGTGGCACATTCGTTAAGCATCTGCCTTCGGCTCAGGGTGTCATCCCAGCGTTCTGGGATCGAGCCCCACATCGGGCTTCTCGGTTGGGAGCCTGCTTCTTCCTCTCCCACTCCCCCTGCTTGTGTTCCCTCTCTCGCTGGCTATCTCTCTGTCTTTCTGTCAAATAAATAAATAAAATCTTTAAAAAAAAAAAAAGAAAGAAAGAAAATAGCTTATAATCAAGAAATTGTCTCAATAGCTAGCTTTATGATAACCGAGGATAAAAAGGCAAGAAGCTTCAAATGACATGTAGAACTCATATGCATCTATTATGAGGCACACATTTAAATCACTTACAGTTTTTTGAAAATTTGTTTTAAATGATTGCATAAAGTCATGAAATGATAGCTAGTTATCTAATATGAAAATCAGTGATGATTTATGTATTGATTCTGGTTGATACACAAAACCTTCCTAGGCTCTAGTTTTCTTATCTATAACATAAAACTTTAAGCTAGATGATCTTTTGTCCTTTTCCAGTTCCAAACTACAGTGATTTATCTCTCTTCCAAAGAACTATATTAATTTTACAAGTACATTATTTTCTTCTATAGTTTCTTAAATACTCTCATGAACGTGTCTCATGTACTCTTGAAAACCTCATGAAGCCTGTCATATGTATATTAATTAACAAATTTGAATAGTGTGGTAATTACGTACAAGACACTGCAAACTATCAAAGACCTCAAGAAAAATAAGACATCCTTAATAACTTTAAGGAGCATACAACCTAAGTTGAGAAACAATGAATACAGGAAAAACCAAATAACACCATATAATCATTAGGCAAATGATGTCTTGAGGGAGTTAGTGAATACTGTCTGATTTAATTGTATGAGCTACAAGAGCTGAGTCCATAAGAAAATGAGCTCTTTGGGGCTGAATGGAACTAAAGATTCTTATGAAAAATAATTTGATTTGTGTCTCGAAGCCTGGGGAAAATTTGACTAGGTAAAGGGAACATCCTTGGCAATCCTGGCTACTACTCTTAGAGCTTTTAGAGTATGATAGGTGTTTTATACAGTAACTTAACAAGCTATTATGACAGCATTCTTATTCTTATTTTAAATGAAGAAAACAGAACTCTTAAAACTAACATTCATATTCTGATCTTTTGTTTTCCAATCTTCTGCTTTTACCTGTACTTTAACTGCAATTCCAAATATGTATTATTTCTTAATTCTATTACAGCTTTGTTTTGTCTTAGTTTTGTTTGGGAACAGATTAGAGGATTAATTAATATTTGAATTGCTAACTTATTCTGCATTATATCTTTCAAATAAGTGACTGTGTTATTGCTATTCTTATTAACAGAAGAGTATGCTGAAGCCAAAAACCATTCTAGGTAGGGATCAAAATCAAGAATGTTGAAAACTGCAAGGCATTAGACTATGAATTTTTTCTTAAATAGTTTATAGAAAGAAAAAGTTCCAGAAATGTTGATTGTACAGCTTTTCTTTCACATATGGCCAATTATTATCCTTTTGACCCCAAAGAGTTCATGAACCTTATAAATCTTTAACATACACATAGGGACTAGTATTGCTAATGAGAAACTTTAATTGCTATTATTATTTAGAAATCAATAAGTAATATTTGTGAAGCCCATTGTCCTCACATCATCAAAGAAAAAAAAAAGAAAGAAGAAAGAAAGAAATCAACAGTGAATATTTTTGATAATGATTTATCCATATGTGCTATAATTAGTTCTCTCTCTTACATCATTTAGGAATTCTGGAGGTCAAATTGCTAGTTGAGTGTCTGCCTTCCTGGAGGAGGATATGTTAGGAGCTATTGTATACATTTACAGAAAAATACAGGAAAGGAATTTTATGAAATCAATAGCTGAACTTTTTGAAAACCCTAATGAGGGACTAATGAAATTTCCAGGCCTCTCCTCACTCAAAAGAAACAAGGGAAGTGTCACTTTGACATCAAAAACTAGCCTCTACATCCTTGAAGTAGTTTCCTTTAAAAAGAACACAAAGCAGGAAATGGAGGGGAGGCTGGGGAAATGGATAACAAAATTTCTGCAGCAGCATGTGATCCATTTTAACCCTTCCAGGTGTTTATGATGCCAACATTTCATAACATGGTATTTCTTAGATACTAAAAATTCCAAAGTGTACTTTTATAATTTCACTTTGAAGAATTCTCTCATAGTATACATTTTCTTTTTTTTTTTTTTTTTTTAAGATTTTATTTATTTATTTGAGAGAGAGAGAGAGCAGGGAGAGGGGCAAAGGGAGAAGCAGACTCCCCGCTGGGCAGGGAGCCTGACCCAGCTTATCCCAGGATCCTGAGATCCTAAGCTGATCTGAAGTCAGCCTCTTAACCGACTGAGCCATCCAGGCACCCCAGTATACATTTTCTTTCTCAAGTCAACAATTTCTTTCTCTAATAGAAAACACATTTCTTCTGTCTGTGCTCAGGTCTGCGTATCAGTGAAATCTTTCTTCATACGTCTAATCAAATGATATAAAAAACCCAGGACAAAGTAGATAGCCAACGAGAAAGGCTCATGTGTACAAGGATCTTTGTAGTACTCCAGTTTTTTTTAGCAGCACAGAATCTGTTACACAGGACCCAGCTTTCATACTTCACACGTAATGGGCACAAATAAGAATCGTGTCTCCTTTCGTTTGATTGGCATTTGGGGACAATGCTTAGACATGCATGTGAACTTGACAAGAGACTATTTCATTAAAGAATCCTTTACACTAAGTGTTTCACCTTCCTTTGCAAAACATAAATGGGTATGGATAAAACGTTCATGCAACCTAAACAGATTTCTCCTTCCATATGCTTCAGCAATTCTGACTGAACTATTTGTTTATAACAACATTTCTCAAACATACTGGTCTCAGGACCCATTTATACTCTTAAAAATTGTTGAGGACTCCCAAAGAGCTTTTGTTAATGTGGTTGATATCTGTCAATATTTAGCATGTTATAAATTTAAAGAGAGATATTAATTTTAAAATAGCAATAATACTGCCATGATAAGTGAGTGTAAATAACATAGGTTTATGAAAAATATCTATGATTTCCAAACCAGAGAAGAATATTTGACAAGAATAGTCACTTTTTACACTCTTAAATGTTTTTACGTGTTTATAAGTCCTTTTAAATGCCTTTCTTAATCTTTCTAACTGATTTCTTAAATCTGCTTCTGCATTTCATCTATTGAAATATATCTAGTTGAAGTATATGAAGAAGATATGACCTCATACAGATTTTCATTGAAAAAGGAAGGCATAGTTTAGCAGTCTTTTAAAATAATTGCGTATGTTCTTCTTTGCTATTTCACCAATACTTGACAGGTGGTAGTTTCTTAAAGGGTTAGTTGCACTATGGAATCTGTAATCGTATCAATCAACTTTGTGAACTCTGTTATATTAAAATCCATTCATTCAACTTGTACTGTGGATGAATGTTTTACCATGCATACATGATTTTATAAAATTATACACTGGTCATATGGAAGATTTACTGAGCTGTCCAGATCTTCCTGATGTTGACACATTTCATTATACAATATAAAAAATCATTTATTAATATTATCACCAACCTCATCAGAAAAGTCTCTAGGCATTGGAAGCTGTGGCGTTCACAGTGATGAATACAAGTTTTCCAAAATTCTAATTTTTACCTGATAGCTTGAATTTCTTCACTGGCAACAACTGCTATCAGTTTTTCTTCAAAGTGACAGGCTCACTTCATTCATTTTTGAGAAAATATCTGCCAGATACAGATATATAAGTCTGAATAATCATGGTGTATCTGCCTGCCATTCATTCAAGGAAAAATGGCATTCCATGAGAAAAGCAGCTGGTGCAGCCTGCAAATCAAGCAATTCCGCTAATGCTTTTACTTGTCCAACTAATTTTTGTATGCACCCAACAGACGTGTGTTGTATGCATACTCCCAATTATATCACCTGCTCTCATGGATTAAGGTTTTTAAAAAAGTAATCCTCCTTATTGCTTCATCAAGGACATCCTGAAGTGAAACTGTTATGTTTTTAAATTGTGATTGTGTGACGATGAAGAATACAATCATTATAGTACAAATTGGTGTCACTGCCCTGATTTGCCCTAAGGCACGTCCCTTTCACACATCATTGCTTTTGCACCATCAGTAAAATGTCAACACAGTGAAATAGGAAAATAATGTCATATTATTATGAAAATAGTTTGGGACTCACTCTTGAAAATGTGTCAGAAGCTTCTAGAGGAGTCCACAGATCATACTTTGAGACTGCTGATCTATAACATGAAAAGATTATAACCTCAATCCTTACATTTGCTGCTCATTCAAGGAAGTGTATGAATTATACATGAGGTAGAAGTTTTCTATTTATATCTATACATAGATACATAATAACCACATTAATAATGGCTCACAAAATTGCATAGGGATTGAAATTTTTATGAGCCTAAATGCAGCTAGACTTACTTAAATTTGAGTATCTGTTTATTATTATTAAGATAATCTTCGTCTACAGATAATATTTCCTGAATTTTTTTCTGTAAGTTATCAAAAATAAAGAGCAAAAAATGTGTTTTCTAAGACACCCATGGTTGTTCACACTAGAGAGTTAAATAAAATATTATTTATTCACTATTAATTAAACATAAGTGTTTCAGATACTAACTGAATATCTGGAGAAGCTAGACTATTCCATATTAATGATATTACATTTATTTTTCAGGTATTAATGAGGCCTAGTTTCATAATTTCATTTTAATTCATTTACTAACAATTTTTTGAGACTCTGAACTGGTGGAAGGGAATGTGGTAACACTACAAAGATAAGGTACAACCTCTGTTTATGGCTGTAGAGTGTTGGATATAATTTAAGGTGATAGGAATTACAAAGAATATAAATATAAAATATAAAGAATTGTGGAATTATGGAAGCAAATGGATTAACTTAACTCCACATGGAGAATCATATAGAAAAGGGTAAACTTCGAGTTAATTCTTGGAAGACAAGTAATTAAAATAACAATAACTACTGTTTCACTTATTATGAGCTAGGCCCTGTTCCAAGCAGTCTATACTTACTTGCTCACTTAGTCCTCATAATCACTCAATGAGTAGGAACGACTATTATCCTAATTTTACAGATGATGAATCTGAGTCACAAGTGGTTTAGAAACCTGCCCGTGGTCAGACAGGAAACAATATTTGGAACCATATCTGAACGCCAGAAGTCCAGTTTCAGAGTTTGTGCTTTTGATCACTAGACTGTTCTGGAATCTAAAACCACATGGAATGTCTTTTACATTAGCATCCATTGTGTGCACAGGAGGAAAGGGCATGCAAGCAAGAAATATGTAGAATCTGGTAAGAGTGTGCCATATTTTGCTCTATTCCCCTCTGAAGTGGGAAACCATCTTCCTCAGGCTGGAGAGGTGGGGAAATGGGAAATTGTTGGACATGAGTAGATACTTAAATGAGAATAGGGGCACCTGGGTGGCTCAATCGGTTAAGCTTCTGACTCTTGATCTCGGCTCAGGTTGTGATCTCAGTGTCCTGATCTCAGGGTCTTTAGATCAAGCCCCATATCAGTTTCTGCGCTTAGTGGAGTCTGCTTTCTCTCCCTTTCCCTCTGTCCCTCCCCATGCTCTCTCTCTCTTTTTCTCTCTCCCTCTGTCAAATAAAGACATCTTCAAAAAAAATGAGAATAGCCACAGCATTGTATGTAGAAAAAACTACTCATAAATACAGCTAACATTTTAAATCTTTCATTTGTATTGGTCCGAGTCTATATTGTTATTGGTTGTTTCCCAGCAGATGTCAGAAATTGAGATACTGGAAAATATTAGGTTTGGTCCAGGGTTAACAATAAAATAGGATTTTAGGGTATTTTCAAAAGAGTGGCTAAAATCATGGACTTGGGGTATGGACTGAAAAGAAAAAATCCTGACAGAGAAAAAAACAGAGCTCTGCTATTTTATTTCTGCCTTTTCTACCTATGAGAAATAATCTGGAAATAGCAGAATAACATTGATAAAAAGATACTGAAGCCCTAGATTAATGGGAAAATGGCTATGAATGCATAGTTTCCTATGAATGTTTATTGTCTGTTCCAGAAAATAAAACAAAATGAGAATCAGTTCATATCTGGAGTCTGACTGCTGTGTTGAAATGCCCATTCTTAGGATAGCAGGCAAATTATTTAAACTCTCTGTACCTCCACTTCCTTATCTATAAAATGAGGATGATAACTGTCATTTACATCAGTGTCATAGGATTAACTGACTTAAACCATGAAATGAACAGATGCTTGCCAAGAATAAGTACTTAAGTACCCATTCTTATTACTAATATTGTTATTATTATTATAGACTAAAGTAATAAAGATACAGAGTTTCTGGATGAAGAGTTCACTATATGAACAAAAACTTTAGTTTCGTTTCTTAAAAATATTCATTCAGAGTCTGAATACTTTAAAAAATTTTAAATACATCACTCAGGATTCCTGATTTCTAGGATCCTATAATTTGGAGTTAGAGAGGAACATAACTTTTAATTTCTCTGAGTGAATAAATTTTGATCTTATATGTAATTTGTTGGTTGTGTCCCCAAATAAAAAATACCAGTTTATATTCCTGCAGTTGTTCAAAGTAAATAAAGATTTTCCCTGAAATGAAAATACTCAGAAAGCACAGTGAACAGTATCAAGTCTGATGAGACTGCCCAAGCAAATCTAATCCAAGTATTCTGGAATCTCTGTCCCATAATCACCAAAATGCCCTCCATCCTCAGAACTTTAGATGACTAATCCCCTCTTATCCTGGACTTAACTAAAACTTGGTTCTTTCCAGAGTTGTCAGGAACTGTTCATCATCCCCCTGGACAATTATGAATACATAATCAAGGTGCAATCTAATAGTGCTTAGGTTTATTCATCCAAGTTCCATAATAGCAATAAAATAGACAAAGATTCTTTATTTGCCTGACTTTTTTTAAGTTGTGCAAAATAGTCAATGCGTATAATTGCAAAGTGACCAAGAAAGCTATAGAAAGTGAATAGTAACAACAAAGCAGCTACCCATTATTGAATGTTTACAGGAATTATCCAAAGTAATTTATATGTATTGTGACGTATTAGTAAGTAGGTTACAGATTTTTTTCACCTCACAGATGAGAAAGCTGCGTCTGATAGAGATTATATAAGCATCTGTGGGCACACACTGAGGTTTTTTTTAGAAGAAAGGAAAGTGTCAGGATTCTAAAATGTGATTATAATTACATCCCTTGGGGATGATCTTCTTGTTGTATGAATTCCTGCTATTAAAATGGGACCCAGGCTATGATATATTTTTGGTTTTACACTAGAATATGGGTGGTATAAAATCTGAACAAAAATTAATAATTTCTATTTTTTAAGGACCTCGCAGTAACCCAACACAGAAATTTCACTGCCTTTTGCTTTAGACAGACTTTTTACCACACTATAAATGACTTTTCTTTGGATCAAATCATCAGGATACATTGCATGTGGAGTCTTTAAGACATGATCAGTAACCAAAACCTATCTATTTGCAGACTGTTTTCAAGGAGATATTTGGTAGGTAAATATAAAACCTCATCACTTTATCAGTCTTATCATTCTGGCAGAATTCTGTTCTATATATCCCTAATCCGAAGGCTAACTCATTCCTCTCACCTGAGAGACTTCTCTACATAGTTCTTGCTAGAGGAGAGCTGGTCCATCCTCAGAAGTAAAACTGTGCTCTCAGCAGTTACACAGATCCAACTTAATTAATTTAATCCACCCTATGGATCCCTGACAGAATTATTTTATTTTATTAAGTGTCTCTCCTTCAAACTTTGACTCTATTTGGTTAAATTATCTTCGGGAGCAGCTTTTCATTTTCAAGTTTAGCTGACATTGCGATGGTTATCAAAGAGAAACCCCCTTACTGAATCCTACAGTGCTTCAACCTTCATAAAACCAGACTAGTTTCTAAAGTCTAGGTTTCCATATCAAAGCATTGCTCTCCAGAAAATGGAGTTGTCAGGAAAACCAGATAAGCCAAATATCTTTCTATCTGTGGTTATATATAGACAGTGTTCCTGACCAACAAGCTTTTTCTGTTTATTATGTAAACTCAGCCCTTTAAACAGTCATTAGATTTCCTCAATGTGGTGAGGTAAGCCTGTGACTGTTTAGGAGTTTCTCACAAATATCTAGACTTTAAACAAAGAAGTTGAAGTAAATAAACCAACTTTCAAACTTATACAGTCTTTATTACAGCTAATATCTGATGATTTACAGAGAAATTGTTCATTCATATGTAGGATCTTTATCCTTTTAAATAATAATTGGAAACTTTCGTATTTCCATGTCTTGAGTTTTATCTGTATTATTTGATATGATGAAATTAATGGAGAATCCAAATCATAATACTAATTAATGATGAAAATATAACATGTATGGAAATTTAGAATAAAGGTCAGCTGTCTTTCACTTTAATAAAAGCTAGCTCCTCACCTCTGCCTTTTGACAAAGTATAAATTATCTTTATAGATGAGGTTTCTATAGGATAGTATATTGAATAGGAATCTAATAGTCAATGTTGGTGTAGACTGGAGGAGCCCAAGATGGCAGACAAGTAGGAGTCCTAAATTTCTAGTCTGGCCCCAGGAATTCAGCTAGACAGCTATCAAACCATACTGAACACCTACAAACTCAACTGGAGAATGAAGAAAAGAATAGCAGCAATCTGTGACCAGAAAAGCTACCAGATTCTGGAAGGGAGGAAGGAGGTGTGGAGAAGAGAATCTGAGGAGACCTATGGGAAGATAAGCCTGGGGCTGGGGGCGGGGGGCGGGGGGGAGCCCCCGTCAGCCGGCTGCCGGCAAGTGATAGAGCAGTGGAGCACAGAATCGGAGCTTTTAGAAGTCTGCTCTGGTGACTGAGGTCTCTCCAGTAGCTAAGCAGGGGGTGGGACCCTCACTGGGACAGTGTGGCCTCAGGACCCTCAGGGTCACAGGAAGACAGAGGACAACCAAGTGTGGCAAAGCTCCCAGGCATCAGATTGGGGAAGCCGGCTGCGAAGACTGAGCAGAGAAGCAGGCTCTCAGCTCAGGGTGGCCATAAACTGATCCACGGCACAGCAGGGGCCCAACAAGGGGCAGATCCAGGGAGACTCCCCTTCCAACTCCAGGAGGAGCAGCACAAGAATGCACCATAGGAATCTACTGGGTTTGGAGACTCCAAATAGGGCCATGTGCTGGATATAGAAATACTTGGTGGCAGGCCAGGGGAGCACAGAGTGTGGCGGGAGACCAGGGAGACAGAAGTGATTGAGTGCTTTTCTCTGAGAGTGCACTGAGGAGTGGGGCCCTGAGCTCTCGCCTCCTCTGGGGCAGGAGATTGGGAGGCCGTGGTTTTCATTCTCATCCTCTAAAGCTGCTTGGAAAAGCCTTCAGGGAACAGAGGCTACAGAGAGCAAACTGGAGCAGATGACTTAGGCTGTCCCCCCTCCCCCCGCCCCCGCAAGAACGTTGCAATTCCACCTGGGCCAAAGACATTTGAGCAGCGCTGCAACAGGCCCCTCCCCCAGAGATCAGCAAGAACATCCAGCCAAGACAAGGTTTACTGATCAATGAGAACTGCAAACCTCCAGCACTAGGGGAATACAGAACATAGAATTCATGATTTTTTCCCCCATGATTCTTTAGTCTTTCAACTTTAATTTTTTTAATTTTCTTTCTTTCTTTCTTTCTTTCTTTCTTTCTTTCTTTCTTTCTTTCATTTTCTTTCTTTCTTTCTTTTTTGAATTATTCTTTTTTTCCTTTTTCAACCAACTTCTTATCAATTCCTTTTTAAAAAATCTCCTCTAATTTTCATTTTTACAGTCATATTCCATCCCTTCATTGTATTTAACCTTATTTTAGTGTATATATATATATATATATATGTATATATATATAAGTTTTTCTCTCTTTAAAATTTTGAGATGCAGTTTCTCCTAACAGACCAAAATACACCCAAAATCTAGTGTATGGTTCTGTTCTACTCGCCAACCTGATCATATTCTTTTTTTCTTTTTCTTTTTTCTTTTCCCCCGGTTTCAGGTCTCTTCTGATTTGTTTAGTATATATTTCTCTGGGGTTGTTGTTACCCTGTTAGCATTTTGTTCTCTGATTCATCTATTCTTCTCTCAACAAAATGACAAAACGGAAAAACTCACCTCAAAAAAATAGGACAAGAGGCAGTACCAACTGCCAGGGACCTAATCAATATGGACATTAGTAAGATGTCAGAACTAGAGTTCAGAATAACAATTATAAAGATACTAGCTGGGATTGAAAAAAGCATAGAAGACACTAAAGAGTCCGTTTCTGGAGAAAAAAATCTAATCAAAAAGGCTATTAATGAGCTACAATCAAAAATGGAGGTTCTAACTCCTAGGATAAATGAGGCAGAAGAGAGAATTAGTGACATAGAAGACCAAATGATGGATAATAAAGAAGCTGAGAAAAAGAGAGATAAACAACTACTGGATCACAAGGTGAGAATTTGAGAGATAAGTGATACCATAAAGTGAAATAATATTAGAATAATTGGGATCCCACAAGAAGAAGAAAGAGAGAGAGGGGCAGAAGGTATATTGGAGCAAATTATAGTGGAGAACTTCCCTAATTTGGGGAAGGAAACAGGCATCAAAATCCAGGAGGCAGAGAGAACTCCCCTCAAAATCAGTAAAAATAGGTCAACACCCTGACATCTAATAGTAAAACTTACAAATCTCAGAGACAAACAGAAAATCCTGAAAGCAGGTCGGGACAAAAGGTCTGTAACCTACAATGGTAGAAACATTAGATTGGCAGCAGACCTATCCATGGAGGCCTGGCAGGCCAGAAGGGACTGGCATGATATATTCAGGGTAATAACAGAAAAATATGCAGCCAAAAATAGTTTATCCAGCTAGGCTGTCATTGAAAATAGAGAGATAAAAAGCTTCCAGGACAAACAGAAACTAAAAGAATTTACAATCACCAAACCAGCCCTACAAAAAATATTGAAAGGTGCCCTTTAAGCAAAGAGAAAGCCCAAAAGTAACGTAGACCAGAAAGGAACAGAGACAATATACAGTAACAGTCACCTTACAAGCAATACAGTTGCACTAAATTCATATCTTTCGATAGTTACCCTGAATGTAAATGGGCTAAATGCCCCAATCAAAAGACACAAGGTATCAGATTGGATTAAAAAAAGCAAGACCCATCAATATGCTGTCTGCAAGAGTCTCATTTTAGACCCAAAGACACCTCCAGATTTAAAGTGAGGAAATGAAAACCATTTATCATGTTAATGGACATCAAAGAAAGCTGGGCTGGCAATTCTTATATCAGACAAATTAGATTTTAAACCAACGACCGTAATAAATTGAGATGAGGAAGGACACCATATCATACTTAAAGGGTCTATCCAATACGAAGATCTAACAATTATAAATATTTATGCCCCTAACATGGGAGCAGTCAATTATATAAGCCAATTAATAATAAAATCAAAGAAATGCATTGACAGCCATACAATAATAGGAGACTTTAACACCCCCTCACTGAAATGGACAGATCATCTAAGCAAAAGATGAACAAGGAAATAAGGGCTTAAAATGACAGTGGACCAGATGGACTTCACGATATATTCAGAACATTCCATCCCAAAGCAACAGAATACACATTCTTTTTTAGTGCACATGGAACTTTCTCCAGAGTAGATCACATCCTGGGTCACAAACCAGGTCTCAGCTGGTACCAAAAGATTGGGATCACTCCCTGCACATTTTCTGACCACAATGCTTTGAAACTGGAACTCAATCACAAAAGGAAAGTTGGAAAGAACTTAAATACATGGGGGCTAAAGAGCATCCTGCTAAAGAATGAATGGGTCAACCAGGAAATTAAAGACAAATTTTAAAAATTCATGGAATTTCATGGAAAAATTCATGGAAACAAATGAAAATGAAAACACAGCTGTTCAAAATTTTTGGGATGCAGAAAAGGCAGTCCTAAGAGGGAAGTATATAGAAATACAAGCCTCTCTCAAGAAATAAGAAAGGTCTCAAATACACAGCCTAACCCTACACCGAAAGAAGCTGGAGAAAGAACAGCAGGAGAAGAGAAATAATAAAGATCAGAGCAAAAATAAATGAAATAGGAACCAAAAGAACAGAAGAACAGATGAACGAAACTAGGAGCTGGTTCTTTGAAAGAATTAGTAAGACTGATAAAACCCTGGCCAGACTTACCAAAAAGAAAAGAGAAAAGACCCAAATAAATAAAATCATAGATGAAAGAGGAGAGAACACAACCAACACTGAAGAAATACAAATAATTATAAGAACATATAATGAGTAAATATACACCAATAAATTAGACAATCTGGAAGAAATGGATGCATTCCTAGAGACGTATAAACTGCAAAAACTGAACCAGGAAGAAATAGAAAACCTGAACAGACACATAACCAGCAAAGAAATTGAAGCACTAATCAAAAATCTCCCAACAAATAAGAGTCCAGGGCCTGATGGCTTCCCAGGAGAATTCTACCAAACATTTAAAGAAGAATTAATACCTATTCTCCTGAAACTGTTCCAAAAAATAGAAATGGAAGGAAAACTTCCAAATTCATTTTATGAGGCCAACATTATCTTGATCCCAAAACCAGCCAAGGACCCCACCAAAAAAAGAATTACAGACCAATATCTCTGATGAACATGGACACAAAAATTCTCACCAATAGGATCCAACAGTACATTAAAAGGATTATTTACCATGACCAAGTGGAATTTATTCCTGGGCTGCAAGTTTGGTTCAAAATCCACAAATCAATGTGATACACTACATTAATAAAAGAAAGGACAAGAACCAACTTGCAATTGGTTATTATATTCTATATGAGCTAGAAAAAAATCGAACATATTAAAAACATAAATAGTCTGCAAACTTGCAAAACGTTTTTGTCTCTTGTCTTGATACATTCATGTTCTACCAACATTCTTTACCTTCAGGTTGCTGATGAGTAACAAGGATTAAAAGGAAATGGATCCATGCATTGCCCTGTCTTTCTCTTTCCTTTTCTGTCATCATTTTCACCATAGTGTTGGCTAATACAAGAAAGTAGCAGAAATAAGAAAGGATATGATAGGGTTTCTTGATTACTTGTGTTTCTTTAAATGTCATTTCCCATTTTTTGTGTTTGAAGCAAGTTCTGATCTTTTTTATAGTTTCTATTTATCTTTTTAATATGTTCAGTTTTTTTTCTAGCTCATATAGAATATAATAATAATAGCTTTTAATTTCCTTGCATAGTCTATCATTTGTGTCATTTCTGAATAGCTTGATGGATTTTTCTGCTCAATATAGATTATGTTTCTCCAATCCTTTGCATGCTGAGTAGGTTTTATCGGATGCCAGAGTTTGTGAATTTCACCTTGCTAGGTGCAGGGTATTTTGTATTTCTATAAGTATTTTTCTATTTCTTGAACTTTGTGCTGGGACCCAGTTATTTTAAAAGTCTGATCCCTTTGAGTCTTACTTCTAAGTTTTGTTAGGTAGGACCAGAGCTGCCTTTGTTCTAAGGTTAAATTCTCCCAGTTCTGAGGCAAGACTCTTCTTTGTACTAGAAGTCATATCTCTGAATTTTGAATTCTTCTGCTCTGACCCTGGGTGTTGGACCAGCCCTAGGTGAGCCTCAGCTACTGTTTCTGATCTCTGAAGTTCTGTTTTCATGAACTCTATCCTGTCTGGTATTCTGCCCTGTGAACTCTAGGTAAAAGGGGTCCCTGTTTGTCTTCAAATCAGGAGACCAATAAGTGCTGCGTGGGTTTTCCCTTCCTGGTCCATAGTCTGGAAACTATCTCCAGGTAGTAAGCTAGGACAATCACAGCGTTCCTACACTTTGTTTTCCAGCTCTCAGAAATCATTGCCCTTTTTTTTTTTGATGTCTAAGGGCTTAAATACCTTTGTTTCATATATTTTGTGTGGCTTTTTAGCTTTTTCAGGCAGATGGTAAATCAGGTCCCTGCTACCCCATCTTGACTAGAAGCAGAAGTTCAAGCAAACTTGACTAATTCATAGATATATTTGTTGTTTCTTAATTTCCTAATAAATATATGACCATTAGATATGATAGCTATTATTTCTTAAGTTTGTAAAAATTAACTGATTTATAACATCATGAAATTTTAAGTTTAGTATTTTTATTCTGCATCTTGCTCTTCTTTGTTCAAGGTCTCCAAAGTCTTTTTTTTTTTTTTAAGATTTTATTTATTTATGTGACAGAGAGACAGCCAGTGAGAGAGGGAACACAGCAGGCGAGTGAGAGAGGAGGAAGCAGGCTCCCAGCAGAGGAGCCCAATGTGGGACTCGATCCCGGAACGCCGGGATCACACCCTGAGCCGAAGGCAGATGCTTTAACGACTGCCCTACCCAGGCGCCTAAGGTCTCCAAAGTCTTATTACTCCATATTATCTCCTGACTAAAAGCAATGGGATCCTAGATTAAACGTGTTAAATTTCAAGAAGCACTGCACACTGGGGTACTTCATCAAAAGGCACATAGATCTCACCTTCAGTTCCTTCGTAGGGGTTCTTAGTCACAGTTAAAGAGTTTAACCTTGTATACCAGGGCACCCCCTCTTGGAATCCAACCACTGTGCATTTGTGTTCCAGCTCTGACAATTTCTAAATGTGTAAATTTGAATAAGGAAATTTTTATTCTCAGCTTCTTTATCCACAAAGCAGAACAAATAACACTTACTTCATAGGAATATTGTAAAATCAAATTAGATATTACATCTAATATCGGGCATATAATAACCTCTAAACAAATGGTAATTTTGATTATTAGATTATTATCCTAGAAGTTTCTGGAAAGAAAGAGTCATGTCAGGCTTTACTGAATTTCTCACAACACCTAAGAGAGTAGATACTTAATAAAGGTTGACTGATTGATTATAATGACATTTGAATATTTCTCTAGGTAATTAAGAAAAGAAGTAGAAGTTAATGAAACTGCTTCTAATGAGTAGATTATATGCCTCACTGAGCAGTCATAATCATTGAAGGAGAAAATAGACTCTCCACTTTATTCATGTTTCAGGACAGAATATGTTCAACCTATTGATTTTTGGCATTCATCAAGACAACTTCACATGCAATTTTACCTACTTCTTACTCCATTTTAAGCAGCAAAGTCCGTCTGCCTTAGTAGAATCTTTTATTAAATACTCGTGCCAAACTTTAATTGAATGTACAATGACCTTCATTGTAATGCCACAAATCACCTTAATTATGTTGTCTGAGTGATTTATTTTTGAAGGAAATGATAATCTAAATAAGAAAGAAAGAAAGTTCACCCTAGTACGGCATGATTCAGTTTGTTGCTCTTTAAATACAAAGATGATATGACTGTCCTGCAATTTCCACAACAGTTACTTAAAGATTTTGTTCCTAGACTTCACCTCCATAACCCAATTTTATGAAATGTTAGAACTAATCTCCCAGCACTCCTTCAGGTTGTCCCTCTTTTATGATATGTGGGAGTAGTTTTTAAGACATTATGAAAAATTATGCATATAGTTGGACCACAGTGGATTGACATGATATTAGAACCACATTAAGAGGATAACAAATGACAATTTTAGGTCAGAATAAAGACTTTTTAAGCATTATTCAAAAGCTATGTACAAAATAACACACAAGTAATATCAAAATGATTTTTATTTTAGAGAGACGAAGAGAATGAGGAGGGGGACAGAGGAAGAAAGAGAATCTCCAGCAGACTCTGTGTCCAGTGCAGAGCCCAATGTGGGGATTGATGTTGCAACCCTGAGCTCATGACTTGAGCTGAAGCCAAAAGTTGAAGGCTTAACTGACTGACCTACTCAGGTGCCCCCAAAATGATTTTTTAAATTAACCTAAGGGCTCGTTGTCACAATCCTTCAATTTATTTTAAAAAAGCACAACATCTGCACAATAAAATGAAATATATCTGTATCAAATTTTTATATGAAAACTTATACTCCCATAAATATAAGAAACATGTGACCCAAATGATTGAAATACATAAGAATTTAGAAAAACAAATAAGATATTATTTGTATATGGCTTAACAGTTAAAAACATGTACCCATCCGGTGCCTGGGAGGCTCAGTTGGTTAAGCATCTGCCTTCGCCTCAGGTCATGATCCTGAAATTATATATATATATATATATATATATATATATATATATATATATATATATACACACACACACACACACACACACATATATATATATAAAATCTCCATGAAAAAGTGTAATTTATAAAGTGTAATTTATATATAATTTATAAATTAGGCATAGTAAAAGTAATAATAACTGATAGTAAAATAGGAAAATTACAACCATATACTGTAATAAAAGTTATGTGAATGAGGTCTCTCTCTCAAAAGATCTTATTATACTATACTCACCCTTCTTGTGATGATGAGAGATGATGAAATGCCTACATGATGAAATGAAGTGAGGTGAATGTATAGGCATTGTGATGTAGCTTTAGGCTATACTTGACCTTCTGGTGATATGTCAAAAGGAGGGTCATCTTCATTCAGACTATGGTAGATCACAGATAACTGATAACTGAGTCCATGGAAAATGAAACAATGGATAAGAGGGGACTGCTGTACTTCTTTGGCCAACTCTGGGAGAAGGGAAGAGTATTTAGAAACACATAGAGAGAAAATCACTGGGGCTCATGGGTGGCTTGGTTTCAGCTCAAGGCACGATCTCCTAGGTCATGAGATGGAGCCCTGCATCAGGCTCTGCGTTCAGTGGGGAGTCTGCTTGAAGCTTCTCTTCCTCTATCCTTCCCCCCCCACTCTCTCTCTCTCTCTAAAATAAATAGATACATCTTTTAAAAAGAGAAAGAAAATCATCTGCAGTCCAGATTGCTCAGTCTGTTTTTGTACTTTATTGAAAGTTAAGTTCCCAACTACAAATGTGACGTATAAACTGTTGATATTAAAAATAAAATTTTTAAAATACCACATTACACCACAGATTCTTATAACAAACCAACCCAGAAAATTCTTTGAGGCAGGATTAGGAAATATGACTGCCTGAGGAAATATGGCCACCTGAATGCAGATCCCTTTCCCTGTACTCCCAATTTCTTTGCATACCCAAAGTCAAATTCCTGGTAGGGCCAATGGGCCATTGAGAAATATAAGGCTCTGAATTGGAAAAAGTTCTCCAGATGATAACTAATAAGTAATATGGTGCTTTTGCCTTTATGGATGATTGAAACCTTGTAGACTAGCTTTAGAAGAATCCTAGACAAATACCAGAAAGAAGCACATCCTGAGAAGATCCAAGCTTCCCTGCCCCTTTGCTGAGATGGTGTTAGGAGGCTGGGAAGCAGAGATCCTCCTAAGTAACCTAGTAGTGACAATGGCAAGCTTCCTGCCTGTACGCTTCCAGCTCATGACAGAGTTATTTCAACTATTTGTGGGGCTTATGCCATTAGAGTCTTCCAATAACCAGCTCTCATACTCCTTGAGTTAATGGGGGAAAAAACCCATCCATTTAAGGAATCTCAGCAAACAGAATGACTACTGGGGCTTTAGTTAGGAGACAGCAATCAGACCAATTATTTTAACAGAAAATGTGAAATAAAGAATGGTTACTGATGTAGAAAATCAACGTTACTTAGGTGACTGGAAGGCAAAAGGAGAATACTGAGGTATCATGGAGGTAGCAACTACAGAGAGCAGGCACTACCCTCAAGGCTGGGGGAACAAAGGAAAGAACTGAGAAGCACTGACACTTGAAGGACAGGCCCCACAGAGCTAAAATTCAGCCCTCTGCTCCATTAGGAATGGCATTTTTGAGCTGGAGCAGGAGTCGATGGGGCTGGGACCCAGACTTCTGAGAAGGGATTGTCGGCTGTCTGGTGCTGGTATATCTGAGGCATGGCGATAAGGCTGGTCTTGTCAGAGCTGCAAGGCAAGATTCCGCTGCTTCTGTGGGTGAGCACAGCTGCTATTGGGGTGAAGAAGCATTGCTAGGGTGATGCAGGGAAAAGAAACTCAGAAAGCAGCAGGAAGCCCACAGGAAGTAAACAGAAAATCACCAGGCCCTTCTACTCCAACTGCCCTGCAGCCTTTCTCTCCTTCTCCCTCCCTCCCTCTCTGGTTCTCCTTCTCCCTCTTCTTCCCCCTTCCCCCACCCAAAAGCCACTGCACAGTTGAATCACAGACCCTGTATCACAAAGCTGAGAAGAGAAGGGTAGTTTTTTAGCTGCAATACCATAACTTAATCACTGACACAGTTGGAAAAAAAAATAGAAACACACACAAAGTAGCAGGGAGAGACACGTGGAAACGGAAAATAATGGAAAAACATAAGTTGATTCAAATGTAGGAAAACAAAGAATCTTTCTATAGATTAAAGAAATAATAATGAAAACACATGATTTCCTAAACAAATCAACAGATGAATTGAAAGAGAGCTGTTGCCACTGGCATCTAAATTAGTGGCATGTAAAATCCAATGATCAGTACCACAAAGCACAGGACACAATAGGAATAGATTGAAATATGACCAAAAAAAGGAAATGTAAGAGAGATGTAAAATAGGGATCCGAGAGAGCTAATGGAATAGGAATTCCAGAAGAAGCAGAATGAATACATGGTGGAGAAGAAATAATTAGACAAATAGTAGGAGAGGTATTTGATCTGAGGAACTCAGTTCTGCACACTCCAAGTTTCATTGCATTCCATACTGCACTGATGGTGAAACTGAGGGAGAAAAGTCCTGAACTTAAGAAAAAGAGAAATCTGACAAGTTTCCAGGCTTATAGAAAAATTACCATCAAGGGAAAAAGAAATGGGGGGTGAAAGAGAGAGAGAGAGCCCTGAGCTTAATCCAAAATATAGGAAGATGAAAGCCAGAAGAGAGTAAGATTTTATCAGCCGATTATGAAGAAAAAGGACTGTAACTCAAAACAAATCAAATAACTGGAGTAAAATTAGACTCATTTCTTCATAATAAAGATTCAATGATAAATATGACCTTCAGCACCAAAGAAGTAAATAAACAAGCTAGAGTTATCTAACAGTAAATTATTTTAACCAAGGTGGAGTCTCACAGACCACTGGGAATCCAGTTTCTCATAATAAGATAAGAAATAAGAAAATCTAAGAAGGAAAAAGAAAACATGAATTATACCGCAAAGGCTAGTATATATATTCTTAGTGTCTTTAATGTATTCATTAGTGTCACAAATGTTAAAAAAGGAAATCCTAGACTTTATAAAATTTAATGTTTATCAGATGTGGGAGAAATCTTTTTAAAAAGAACAAAAATTCAGAAATTAGGAAAAATGTAGACAAACTCTTATACGAATATCTTCTTTTTATATAAAAAATGGAAAACAATGGACATAGATCCTCATTTGGATGGAGAATTACTTATATCAGCCATTTTACAGAGAATACGCTCAGACTTAGAACCTCAAAATTAATCTCTAAATAAGCAAACTTTGAAGAGCATAAAATGAACCTTAGCAAGTTTGGCTCTTGCAAGATCTTTTAGGAGAAAACAGATTATTTATGTCATCTGTTAGTGCCACTTAATTATACAAGCTAAATGGAAACCCTAACTGCTAATTCATCCTAAACACTTCTGGAATAAAAACATGCCATTTTATATAGTACAACAACCAGGAATCTAGGCCAAAAGATCTCTCTCAACAATAGAGACATAAATATATATGTCATGGTCAATGAAGAAGAATGAACCAAGCCATTTTTAAGAATGTGCCTAGAATGTGTACCTTATATCACGTGCAAGATCTCTAGCTCCTGTGCCTGTCATTGTAGGTCCTCAGTAAATTCTTGTTGATGATAATAGGTTCTGAGTTTTCTTTTTTCCTTTTGTACTTTAGAACTTCAGTTAGCATCACATTCAGTAGTTACAATATACTGCCATTGAGTATTTATCAAATTATTGAATGGAGGAAGCAAGGATCCAAAAACCAAAATGAGGGGTCCCTGGGTGGCTCAGTCAGTTAAGTGTCTGCCTTCAGCTCAGGTCATGATCTCAAGGTCCTGGGATTGAGCCCCGCGTTGGGCTCCCTGCTCAGTGGGGAGCCTTCTTCTCTCTCTCCTCCCCACTTGTGCTCTCTGTTGCTCTCTCTCCCAAATAAATAAATAAAATCTTTTAAAAAACACTTTTTAAAAAACAAAACAAAACAAAAAGAAACCCACGAAAACCAAAATGATTGACAATAAAATAAGAATTATTAGTGATAATGGTTATTAGATATCACTTTATGTTTTTATCTTGAGCCGAAAAAACCAGATCTGTGTGTGTGTGTGTGTGTGTGTGTGTGTGTGTGTGTGACTTTTACCTTTGAATAATGTCACTGAACAGCTGTGTTGTTGTTGTTGTTGTTGTTG
Source organism: Ursus arctos (assembly GCF_023065955.2). Taxonomy (NCBI): domain Eukaryota; kingdom Metazoa; phylum Chordata; class Mammalia; order Carnivora; family Ursidae; genus Ursus; species Ursus arctos. The sequence continues at coordinate 17,680,625 of NW_026622775.1, forward strand.
TCATTTTATTGTTTCTTTCCCAGGCCTGTGAATGTTTTTAAATAAGTTACCATTCTGTTCTACATTTTCCAATGTCCTTCTGATTTTATCTATTTATTCAGGTGTCTGAACATGTGTAGAAACAGGGACCTGGGAGCTAGGTTTTCCTGCTATATTCAAGAACATAAATACTTGAGTTGGAAGGGAGAGACTACTCATCAATGATTGCTCATTGCTGAGTCAAATATGCCGATGAAAACATTGTCATTTTGTTTTTTGAAAGATTCTTGAATGAGGTTTGCTTGTTTTGTTATAAATGGTAAGGGATGCCTGCTTATTTAGAAAGATTGCCCCTCCCCCCATACACAAAAGAATAATTCACAGTTTTATGAATACAAAGTTTGAGAAATTATATTTTTTCTTCAGATATTTCACCTTTTTAAATAAAGAAAAAAATCATTACAGGTAAAGTTGAAAGCTTTTGCATGCCTCAACTGTTTCCATGATCTTCCCTGCCTTCCAGAGTTTACTGCAATCCTAAGATTCATATGTACCAGTCCCATGCTTGTTTGTGCTATTGTATATTTTTGTGCGAGGTTTTTTTTTTTAATTTGAGTGTATTCGACACACAATGTTACATTAGTTTCAGGTGTACAACTTAGTGATTTGACAAGTTCATATATTATCCTGTGTTCACCACAACTGTAGCTACTATGTGTCCCATTGCATCACTATTACAATATCATTGACTGTATTCCTTATGCTGTGTCTTTTATTCCTGTGACTTATTCATTCCATAACTGGAATTCTGTATCTCCCTCTCCCCTTCACCCATTTTGTCTATTCCCCCGTTCTCTCCCCTCTGGCAACCATCAGTTTGTTCTCTGTATTTATCTGTCTGATTCTGCTTCAATTGTTTATTCATTTTTTTAGATTTTACTTATGAGTAGAATTATATAGTATGTGTCTTTCTCAGTCTGACTTATTTCACCCAGCATAATACCCTCTAGGTGCATCCATGTGGCTCAAGTGGCATAATCTCATCTTTTTATGACTGTGTGATATTTGTGTGTGTGTGTGTGTGTGTGTGTGTGTGTGTGTGTGTATACCACATTTTCCTTATCCATTCATCTACTGATGGACACTTAGGTTGCTTCCACATCTTAGCTATTGTAAATAATGCTGCAATAAACATGAGGGGCAAAATCTTTTCAAATTAGTGTTTTTGCTTTCTTTGGGTAAATACCCAGTAGTGCAATTATTGGATCATACGGTATTTCAGTTTTTAATTTTTTGAGGAATCTCCCTACTGTTTTCCACAGTGGCTGTACCAATTTACATTCCCAGCAATAGTTCATGAAGGTTCCTTTTCCTCCTACTTTCCAACACTTCTTATTTCTCGTCATTTTGATTTCAGCCATTCTGACAGGTGTTAGGTGATATACCTGATAGTGATTTTGATATGCATTTTCCTGAGATTAGTGATGTTGAGCATCTTTTCATGTTTCCATTGGTCATCTATATGTCTTCTTTAGAAAAATGTCTATTTAGTTCCTCTGCTCATTTTTTAATTAAGTTGTTTGTTTTTTTGGTGTTCAGTTGTATAAATGCTTCATATATATGGAATATTAAACCCTTATTGGATATATCAATTGCAGATATCTTCTCCCATTCAGTAGGTTGTCTTTTTGTTTTGTTAGTGGTTTCTTTGCTATACAAAAGTTTTTCATTTTGATGTAGTCCCAATAGTTTATTTTTGCTTTTGTTTCCTTCGCCTCAGGAGACATATCTAGAAAAATGTTACTAAGGGCAATGTCAAAGAAATGACTGCCTATGTTTCCTTCTAGAAGTTTTATGGTTTTGTGTCTCATATTTAAGTCTTTAATCCATTTTGAGTTTATTTTTAGGTATGGTATAAGAAATTGGTCCAGTTTTATCCTTTTGCGTGTAGCTGTCCATTTTTCCCAGTACCGTTTATTGAAGAGAATACATGTTTTTTTCTCCGTTGTATATTCTTACCTCCTTTATCATAGGTTAATTGACCATGTAACTGTGGGTTTATTTCTGGGGTCTCTATTTCCTTCCATTGGCCTATGTGTCCTTTTTTGTGCCAGTGTCGTACTTTTTTTATTACTACTGCTTTGTAGTGTATCTTGAAATCTGGGATTGTGATACCTCCAGCCTTGTTCCTTCTCAGGATTGCTTTGACTATTCAGGGTCTTCTGTGGTTCCATACACATTTTAGTATCATTTGTTTCTAGTTCCATGAAAAATGCTGCTGTTATTTTGGTAGGGATTGCATTGAATATATCGATCACTGTGGGTGATATGAATTTTAACAACATTAATTCTTCCAATCCATGAGCATGGAATATTTTTCCATTCATTTGTGTCATCTTTCGTTTCTTTCACCAGCGTTTTATAGTTTTCAGAGCTGTTTTTAAATTACACATGAAGTTTGTGGAAAAATCAATGAAAGACTAAGTAGCAAAAGACTCTAATGTGAAAGCCATGGTTACTGGCCAGCTAACCTGCATATGTTACTTATAAGGTGCCCAGGACAAAATTGTGAAAAGGAATTCTGCCTTTTTTGTTCTCTCTTCATATGTTAGTTTCTTTTCTGTGTAGAATATATATACTTATATGCTACCTGGAACAAACCAAAGCAGTCAGTACAAATAAATATTAATTACTAGATCCACCATTGTAAATAGTCTGCCATTCATATCCATCGCGGCCTTTAGCCTTGATGTTGTTTTTGTAACTCTAGATCAGTGGAGGATTCAGGCACATGGAATATGTGTTCCCTAGGCTTTTCTTTGAATTTTTGCACATATCGCTTTCATTTTTAAGAAAACGTAGAAAATACAAATAAGTAAAAATAATAAAATAAACAATAATTATACTTTGTTAACATTACAAAATATGCCATTCTGAACTTATTTCTAAGACCATGCATATACATACATGAATGAGGTATGAATAAATGAGTAAATGAGGAATGAATGAATGAATGAATGAATGAATAAATAATTTAACAAAATGAGAAAATGTGTGTGTGTTTATATATACACACCCCTTATTCCCTCACCTCTCCAGGTATTTATCAAAAGGCACATTTTTGTTTGTTTGTTTGTTTGTTTGTTTGTTTGTTTTTAAAGATTTTATTTATTTATTTGACAGAGAGAGACAGCAAGAGAGGGAACACAAGCAAGCAGAGTGGGAGAGGGAGAAGCAGGCTTCCTGCCGAACAGGGAGTCCAAAGCGGCACTCCATCCCAGGACCCTGGGATCATGACCTGAGCCGAAGGCAGACACTTAATGGCTGAGCCACCCAGGCGCCCCAAAAAGGTACGTTGTTAGTGAGGTCTTCTCTGACTGCCATATCTAAGTTGCAACACCTCACACACACACACATAACACACACATGCATACACACACACACACTTTGTATCTCCCTTCTTGCTTTATTTTTCCTCTTTGCACTTTTATCAGTATTTTTCCTCTTTGCACTTATATCAGTATTTTTCTAGGTGTGTACCTACCCCCCCAACACTACCACCAGATTAAAACTCTGTGAGTGCAGGATTTTCATGTTTATTCACCACTTTTCCCCAGCAATATATGGCATACATTGACTATTCACTAAAGATAGTACAGTGAAAGACTGAGTATAAAAGCCTGGTTGATTCACAACTAACCTTGAGTGCTAAGCACACCGAATATAAATTTCAAAGCAATTTTGTGTCTGTTTCCCTTAATGGTCTAAGAAAGAATTAAGTTTGAAACAACTATTTATTTTTATGCCTAAAAAGGTGAGGGGATATAGAGTGTGGATTTCTGCCCTGAAGCAGATGTGCCTGCAGTGTTTGAGGGAAAAGCCAGGTGACCAGGGCTGCTCTAGCAGAGTTAGGAGGTGGTAGTAGGAGATGGAGTCAGAAGGCAATAGAAAGCCCTGGTCGTGGAGGGCCTTAATGCACTGATAAAGATTTATTTAATTTATATATGTATATAAATTTTACATATATATATATAACATATATATATATCTATATGCAGAAATATATATACACAGAAAGAAATTTTCTGAAACAAATTTTTTTTTTTAGAAAATTCTCCAGTGTCAACTATTCCTTGCTTAAAAATCCTTGAAACAGTAACGATGACAGAATGGCAAGTTCATTCTGAATCCCCAGTACACTTGAACTCTTGAACACAGACACATAATCATTAAGAAAACTGTTATTTGAGAAGTAAGGGCCCTTACTCTTTACCTTTCAAAGCTACATTTCTGCAGATGTAAATATTAAAGATTGATTTGAATCGTATAGGAATCTTGAACTTAGATTTGGAAAATAGTTTCCTAAGATGTGAACTAACAACATTCTAATAATCCAAACACCGTTTGGCATTTTGGGGGTGAAGGGGAGGGAGGAGTACTAGAGTAATCACCCTACAATCTTATATCCTTGATATTTTGCCACATTTAATTTTGAAGGCATTTTTCTGGCATCCGTCTCAGATGCTTCCATACACCATATTTACATTAATTACACTAAGAGACATAATTATAACTCATGACTAATTTGTTTTTAAAAAGAAGAGAAAGAACCCACAACAAGAAGCATGTTAAAAATAACACTGAGAATATAATTTAAGTGTTAGACTTAAACCAGCTAGTGTCAAAATACAGGCTTCCATTCCTAAGCAGGTCTGAATCTACATCATTACAACCTGACATGATTTGCCTGAATAATAGGACTAAAGTTTCATAAGAAGTGACCCTTAAAAAATGTATCTGTATTTTGTCTATGAGTGTTTTACTTAAGGAAAATAGTTAACTGCACTTGAATGCTTTCTATCTGTATGCAGTTGCACTTAGGAGAAAGATTCATCATTGATTATGCTCATTCTTAAATAAAATAGCCAATAGCTTGCCTGAAATTAACAGATGAATTTTCAGATGTGGACATGGAATGGTTTTGCACCAGCTATAAAACAAAAATACCCTAGCCACTGATGTTTGAAAAGTTGTTTGAGGTTTTGAAGGTTGGTTTGTGTTTTCTTTAAATATCCTAAGTGGAGAGCCTCTAGCCCTCATTCTAGAAATTAAATTCTGAAAAGAGTTTGCTCTCCTTAAGTACGACTGTTTCTAAAACCATAGTAATGTCATCATGTGCCCACTTATCAATGGAATCCCTGAAAATTCTGATTAATTGAAGTTAGCTTATTATCAAAATGGGTGGATAATATAATAATTGCAACACTATTATGGTTTTTAAAAAGCTATACATAGTGCTACATATGTAAAGACATTTGTAGTAGATATATAATGAAAATGCATGCAAATTGTGTTGATAAAGTGTGTTTCTTTTCCTTAAGAGAAATTCAAGTTCAGGGTTTTGAGTTCTTACAATAAAACTACATTTAAAAAGAATTTAAGTCCATTTTCTAGTTTTTCAAATCCATAGTAAGGAACTCAGGGTACCAAATGATCAGTGATGGTGAGCATCACATCAGCTAAAAGTCGGCATGTATCAAAATGTATAGAATATATGGGGGAAATTTTTAAGACAAAGTTGAAAACATTCTTAAGTGAAATATAACGTCAATGAAGGAACAGGGCTGGAATTCAAATCTTTCTGGTTAAAAAGCAAAATAAAATTCAACTAAGTAAAAGCCGCAGAGCTCTAACCATGATGCCAAAATGGATGGATGCAAAGATTTTGTGTTGGGTGCCTCAGTGGCTCAGTTGGTTAAGCATCTGCCTTCAGCTCAGGTCATAATCCTGGGGTCCTGGGATCAAGTCCCAGAGGGAGCCTACTTCTCCCTCTGCCTCTGCCTCTGTTTCTCATGAATGAATAAATAAATCTTTTTAAAAATTAAAAAAAAAAGATTTTGTGTAAAAATGAACATTCCTAAAGCTGTACAGTAGGAAGGCAGCTCTGTATGGATGTTGGGGCAGGGGGGAATGAAGGCAGTAGTGCATGTTGAGACAGCCCCCTCTGTATCCACCGGCACATCGGCCACTGAGTCGTTGATATGGTGTTTGAATAATTACTATCAGCTCAAGAGATAAACTTGACTGATCTAAGGATAAACGTATCCCCCCCTCCACAGCAGTCATTGATTCATTTAGGTCTGAAAATGTATTCCAATTAGGACCAAAGAGATATGAGAAGTTTCCTGCAGATCTCTGGAAAGTTTTTTCCTCAAAGATAACAATGGAAAGCTATGCACTTTCTTTCACTTTACAAAGAATGAAGCCCGGCCCCTCATGCCACTGGCAACAATAACCATAAGGTCATTCAGCCTTAGGATAAAATGAGCATTGCTGGGAAGCAAATCAAAAGACCAGAAAAGAATCCAGAACTGCTTATATTTGAACTCATGAATGAACTGATCCTAAAACCAGGTTTGCTTCTGGAATACTGGTTAGAGGAATTAGGAGGTGTCTTCACTGTTCAAATCAGCTTGATTTGTGTATGATTTGCATTTTCGGGCCTTGTAACTGATACAGAACTCAGTAAATATTTGACTCAAGATAAAACTAAGCATGAGTGTACCAGGACAATAACCCATAAAAGAGAAAGTTGCGGTAACAATGAATAAATATCTAGAATCTGTAAAATAAGGAAGAACGTGAAGGTATATTTTCATCCTTCTCTAGACAGTCTTGGAGAGCTGCTTAAACCAACAGCTGCCATTTGATCGCTAAATAACTTCCAACTCTGTGATTACCCCCTACCTGGGATTTAGTATGCAGATTCAACTTCAAATCTGGATTACAGGGAGAATTTCACAGTTCGTATTCTGAACTCGGCTTGGAAATCTCTTTGAAGATCAGCCAGAAGCTTACGGGAGTGCAAATGCCCTGCAGAAACTTACAGCTGTTCTTCTGTAGTTCCTGCTGAGCGAGCAGTCATTTTCCTAACGTGACAAAAATCTGATTACGCCGAGCAACACCTTTTGCAGGTTATTATATTCTCGTCTCCAAAGTACACTAACCTCCTGGTCTATTTCTTTTCTGAATTTCCCAGTAGGGAAATGCTAAAATTATGATTTCCTCTTAAGAAGTATACATGAATCTTATACTAAGTAGGGAGTTTTTGTTTGCCCGTTTCTGTTTTTTCTTTTGGGTAGCAACCCAAATAAAGGGTTCTACAACACTCAACATTTTCTATTCTGCTTTTTGTTATGTATAGATGCTTGGCTATAATTTCTATTAAATGTCAGTCTGATAAATGGTTTTCTTTAAAGAAGTATTACACATTTTTTGGCCCCATTTGAAAATATGTTGCTTTTAGCATGAATGAAAATATACTCTTATGTTTACGTATTTTTTATGAATACAAATTTCTTCGAAAATGTGTTCATTTCTGAAGCTGAGATTGTGTGAGTGCTGAAAACTATGGAGTAGACACACTGGAATATGCTTAACAAGTGTAAATCTAGAGTAATTTAAGTCTAACGAAATTAAAATGAATCATAATTAAAGACAATAAGTCAATTAAACGTTCAAGTAATTTCAGTTACCAAGAGGAATGCCCTTTTAACTTGTATTCCATATTAAAAACCAAATTAGTCCCTTCAATTTATGTCACAAAACAAAAAAATAACAATTTAAAAATCAGTATTCTTGCTCTTAACAATACAAACATCAATAATACAAGTGTGCTCTTAAAATACAAAAACAAAAAATTAACTGGTTTTATAAATAAAAATACTGATTTTGCACACACACACTCAGGTTTCAGTGATAGAAAATGACCATATTTCTATTTGTATCTTAAAAATAGATTATTGAAGACCAAATTGACAAAAATTATTATAGATAAGAAAAGTCAACCAAGTATGTAATTACATTTGTTCCTATCAAACAGCTTCTTAATTTTTCTTTCTTCTCACAGCACTGAATGTGAGACTTCATTAAATCTCAGCATTTATATATTGAGTCATGTAAGTGAAGTTTTATTAAGAGTTACTAATTCATATCATAATCTTTTGGGGGGTGAAGGCAGGTGTTAGTTCTTTAAAATACTTAGGCATTATCTCTCTTTCATTAAAATACATTTGTACAACTCTATGTCATCAGTACTATTATCTCCAATTCCATTAAACTCCAGAAAAATATCACCCGAAAAGCTATTTTGCATTGTAATATTTACTTTTTTTTTTTTTTAAGATTTTATATATTTATTTGAGAGAGAGAGCACAAGCAGGGAGAGCAGCAGAAGGAGGGAGAAGCAGGTTCCCAGCTGAGCAGGGAGCCCTACGTGGGCCTTGATCCCAGGACCCTGGGATCAGGACCTGAGCTGAAGGCAGACACTTAACCGACGAAGCCTTCCAGGTGCCCCTGTAATATTTACTTCTAATGTACAAAAACACAGACCCCATAAATATGAAAAACAAATACTAACAATGAACAATTTTGTTGCCTCTTTTATTAATAATTAGAAGTAGCATTTTTCATATATCAAAAATTAATTTATCTTAGGAAAACTGAGATATATAGTAAAAAATACAATGCAAGAAGGGTGCCTGGGTGGCTTAGTCATTAAGCGTCTGCCTTCAGCTCAGGGCATGATCCCAAGGTCCTGGGATTGAGCCCCACATCAGGCTCCCTGCTCTACTGGGAGCCTGCTTCTTCCTCTTCCCCTCCCCCTGCTTGTGTTCCCTCTCTCGCTGGCTGTCTCTCTCTCTATCAAATAAATAAATAAAATCTTTAAAAAAATACAATGCAACATTATAAATCTTATAGGACATTATTCATCATATTGTTAAAACTTATAAGAATAAAAACAGTAATTTGCTTATATATGCGGCCAGTGCTCCTGAGTCATCACCACGTGCTCAGTCTTGTTCTGCCAGTGTTGGGTAAGCGTTCATCCATCATCCACCACAGAGACACCTACTCAGCTGCAGGCAGAATGGCTGGAAGTGGTTGTATATTCTCTAGCTCATGTTTCCAGGTGAAACAAATTACCTCATACTGATATCAAATCTATATTTATCTCAGTAATCCACACACTAACCAAATGATTGAAGCAGCTTAGAGTTAGTTACACACACACCTATTTCCCACTACATCAACAAATAAAGTGCACTACTTAATTTGCTAGATATTTTTTTTAATCAAAATATGGGTACTATGGAGAAAATACTCATAATTGAGAACTTAAGAAAACATCAGCCATTTGTGGGGCACCGGATATGAGGACATTTTGGGGAAAAAAAATTAGGTGCCCAATAAGCATATGAAAAGATGCTCAATCTCATTCTGTTAAGAAACAATATAATCTTTCTACTGCAGTAGGAAGATCGGTAGGAGAAGAAAGGGAAGAAGAAAGGGGCGGTAAACAGAAGGGGGAAGGAACCATGAGAGACTATGGACTCTGGGAAACAAACTGAGGGCTTCACAGGGGAGGGAGGTGGGGGAATGGGATAGGCCGGTGATGGGTAGTAAGGAGGGCACGTATTGCATGGTGCACTGCGTATTATATGCAAGTAATGAATCATGGAACTTTACAACAGAAACCAGGGATATACTGTATGGTGACTAACATAATATAATAAAAAATATTATTATAAAATTTAAAAAATACTACAATTCACTTATTGTGGTGAGCATTTCATAATGTATATAATTGTTGAATGACTATGCTGTACACCTGAAACTAATATAATATTACATGTCAATGATACACCAATTAAAAATTAAAAAAATAAAACCTATATTTAACCTATAAAAAAAAAGAAACAATATAGTCTTCCATATAACAAAAATTTTAAAACTTTATAAAATATAGTATTGGTCAGGATATAGGACAGTAGTCATTAACTCACACTGTTGAGGGGAGTCAAAATTGGTTCATGTATTGGGGCAGACTTTTGACTTGCATAGGCAAACTTAAAATAGCATGGATTCCTTTACCATGTATCTTGCAAAGATATCATATATTTTTATAAAGAAATGTTTGCACAATTAAGCTTAAATGCATGTAATAAGTATAGTCATTTCAAGATTTTTTTAAATAACAAAAAATGGGGGGAAGCAACTGGTTAAAATTTTTCCTTTCTTTCATTTCTTTCTTTTTTCCTTCCTGAGTGTAAGGCTTTTCTTCCTCTCATTCATCAAATATGTAGCAGAATGTTTATTCTGTGTCAGATATAATGTAGACTCAAAAGGAGTCATTGCAGAATTTTACATAGTAGCCTAATTTTTTTTAAATTTTGAATTGTTTTTAATTTCAAAATGATGACTTCAGCTGTAATGTGGATAACAGATATGAGGAAACTGATAATGGTAAGAGGACAGAAATAATGAACATGGGCAGAGCAGTTACACATAATCAAACCCTGAGATATTGTGCAGATAATAAAAAGAATAAAATAGGATATGTGTTGATTTGGACCAAGGGCCACATTATATTAATGTTATGAAAGCAAAGAATAAATATAAAATCATGTGGAAATACAGAAGTATTTGATTTCAGGAAGGATAACAAAAATTTTAATATTAATTACTCTTAGCAAATGGAAGTAAAAACTAAAGAAATTGAATGAAAGTAGACATTTTATTTATTTTAGTTTCTGTATTGCTCACATTCTTACAATGATTTATATAACTTTTACTATTTTTAACAGAATTAACAAGTTTAGGATTATAGGATATTTTGGTATTTAATATATTATACATTGAAAGTAATTACAATTATCATTTTAAAATGTTTTCTCCAATTTATATTGTTCTTATAATTTCTCAAAAAATTTTATAGTATTTTACATGTGTGACAATATTTTATTAGGCTTCCTCATTTTCCTTAACTTTCTTTTCCCTAATAAATAAGGAACTAGGAAGCACAATTTATAAGATACAATTTAGGGGCACCTGGTGGCTCAGTCGGTTAGACATCCACGTTCTGGTCTCAGCTCAGGTCTTGACCTCAGGGTGGTGGGTTCAGGCCCCACATTGGGCTTTACAGTGGGTGTGGAGTCTACCTTAAAAAAAAATATATATATATATATATATATATACATATATACATATATATATGTATATATATATGTATATATAATCTAAACCAAAATAAAAAACAAAACTAGAAAGCAGAAATATTTATTTTATATATAAAAAATATTTTTATTTTATTTTAATTTATCAAATCTACTTCATATTTGTCCTTGAAATGGGGCATATCTTTTTGCAAGAATTTGACTTTACACAGTCCTAATAGTTCTACCTTTCAGATACACATTTTGGGTTATTTTTGCTTACAAAAGCCAAGATGACACAATAAATACTTTTAGTGCATTCTATTACACTAGAATAGAGAGACTCGAAACAAGATGAATTGCCTGATTTCATGTTTGGTAAAAGATTAAATCCTAAGAAAAGGAATCAGGCCATCTGCAAGAATACTTGCCGAACATTTATGGTATCATTTTTGGCTGTTTTAAAATTAGTTTCATACAATATTTGTGCTTTTGTAATTGGCTTATTTAACTCAGTATAACGCCTCAAGTTTCGTCCATGCTGTAGCGTGTGTGAGAATTTCCTCCCTTCTTAAGGCTGAGTAATATTCCAAAGTACATATATACCACAGTTTGTTTATCCATTCATCTAGAATGGAACTTGGGTTACTTCCTGTTTCTGGCCGTTGTGAATAATGCTGCTATGAACATGAGTGTGATCTGTCTGAGTTCCTGCTTTCATTTCTTTTGGATATATATCCAGCAGTGGAATTGCCGGAGCATAAGACAACCCTGTGTTTATTTTTTTGACCAATCTGATGGTTCCAAAGATCAATCTTGTGTTATGTATATTTTACCACAATGAAAATCAAAAGCAGGAATAATTAATTTTAGCTCGATATAAAGAATCTTATCTCACTGAAATTCCCAAACTCTGTGCATCAGAGAATCTCTATTTTCACACAAAATCCATGTTGACTTTTCTGCTTCCTGACTTGTACATCTTTCAGTTCCATAATCTTTATATTATACCAGTCTTCCCATCCCAACAGGACGTGAGTCCAGACGCACATACAGCCACTTTTGGACATAGAAAGGATTCCAGCTCATCAGATCCAAGCAGTTTATTATCTTTTCTCAGATTCAAAATAGTTTAGAAGTCAGAAAATCGGGGTCCAATTTCTCTCTCTGCCAATTACTCAAACTGTAAATTTTCAAACATCATTTAACTTTTTTTATTCATTATTTGCTCATTTATTCACTGTTTAAAGATTTATTTATTTACTTGAGAGAGAGAGAGTAGGGGAGAGGGAGAGAATCTCAAGCAGACTCTCCACTGAGTGTGGAGCCCAATGAGGGGCTTGATACCATGACCCTGAGATCATGACCTCAGCCGAAACCAAGAGTCAAACACTCAACTGACTGAGCCATCCGGGCTCCCCTATTCATTGTTTAAAAATGTATTGAGCACCAATAATTCTCCAGAAACTATGCTAGGTGCTAAAAATGCAAAGGGATCATGACATCCTCTGTCAAGAAGTTTACAGTTACTTGGGCAAGAATAGCTGCCTAATATCCTTCACAGGGATAAAGTAGGTAACTTTTCAAAAGTAATCCATGAAAAGGGGCTTTGTATATTTTCAAGCATTAAATGCATACAGTGTGATTAATATTACTCACACTGACTCCCTATTACACTTAGGATACTCTCAAATCCCCATAAAAAATAGAGAAGGAGATTTTAACCAGAGTAAAGAATGCCATTCCTTATTTGTACAGCAAAAAGAACAACAACAATGAAAAGGTATGACAAGCAATATTTTTTAGTATTAAAAATCTAGCCCAACTTATACATTTGACTTTTCCAAATCTTGCTCTCTTTCCATGAGCCACGTATTTATATTTAATGATGGCTTTCAAGATGTATTTACATAAAGGGAAGATCTGCACAGCTTTCTCTCCCTTTAATTAAAAATGAAAGCAGCAATTATAAAAATAATAGAGGAAATAAGCCCTGCCTTATGAGGACATTTAACATGTCAGAAGAGATCCTACAGGCAACCACCTATGGGTATACCTCAACTGACCTCATACATCAAAGAGTTGAATTAATAAGGTGTGTTTAATGATAATAATGCTGATTCAATTAGCCACCATTTCTCATTCTTCATTATTTTCTAATAAATAAATTTTCTTGTCTATTTTTCCTATGCAGTCCTAGGCTAAATAGGAATTTAGTTGCATGGTTAATATCAGAAATTAGATGCTCTCGTTATCTTAGTGTCAGGTACTCTAGTAACAATGCCAAAATAAACCAGCACTGGTCTCTATTAAAATGCAATAAAACAAAATGTTTTATCTCAGTTACTACATTGTTAACAAATAAAGATGCCTTGCCACTGAAAAAACTTAAAAGCCAGGATGAAACGTTGTAATTTAAACTAGTCAAACATTGGATCAACTTGAAAGATAATATGGGGAAGCAGTTGGAGAAAACAAAATGTCAGCAGCATCCTTCAACAGAGAAGTGTAGAGAGGAGTTTGCTACTTGGTTTCAGTTTCAGAAATTAGCAAGATTATTTGGAAATGATCATTAGGATATCTGTATTAAAACAATATAATATGTATTAGTCGTCACCAGTGTTAAAGTGTATACTCATTCATTAAACAAATGTTTCATGAGACTGGGAATTCAGGGAGGTTTCATCGAGAAAGGGATACACATACAGAGATGAAAGGAGAGTTATCACTGGCAAAGTCAGAAGATTGAGAAAGTGTGACAAGTGTGTATATATATATATATATATATATATATATATATATAGCAGCAAGTACAGTGCACAAGAAGAGCAAGAAGAAACGTATCTTAGGAGTAACTCAGTATTTGAGTATTAAAGGCAAAGGGGGAATACTTGATAGATAAGAGTGGAAAGTTATCAGAGAGCAGATTAAGAAGGAGCTTGCAGAGAGTCTACTATGCTAAGCAAAATAAGTCAGAGAAAAACAAATACCATATGATTTCACTTATATGTGGTATTTAAGAAACAAAACAGATGAACATAAGGGAAGGAATAAAAAAGAGAGAGAGAGAGAGAGAGAGAGAGGCAAACATAAGAGACTCTTAACTATAGAGAACAAACCGAGGGTTGGGGGGGAAGGTGGGTGGGAAGACAGGCTACATGGGTGATGGGCATTAAGGAGGGCACTTGTGATGAGCACTGGATATTGCATGTAAGTGATGAGTCACTAAATTCTACTCCTGAAACCAATACTACACTATATGTTAACTAACTAGAATTTAAATAAAAACTTGAAACATAAAAAAAGGAGTTTGTAATCTATTAAAGTGTTTTGACTTCTTGAAACGATACAAATGTTCCAAAATGTTTTAGCCAAGAATGACTTCAAGTGTTACAAAAAAGAGTAAAATGATAATTGTGTTTTTTTCTTACCATTTTTGAAATGCACCTGCTGACCTGAAACCAGGAGGCCTAAATTGTGATAACATTTCACTGTCCTGTAGAGATGGTTGTGTCAAAGGTATTGTGTTTGGAAACTGATTGTGTCTTTATCTCTAAAATAACAGAATTTGCTTCAGAAAATAAATCACTCCCCCCACCACATAGACAGGAAGAAACTGCAGGATGGAAAGAAAAGCCAGATGTGCACTTATTAGAACTGGTTAAAAAAGAAGCCACAGAATGGCAAAGATGTCTGCAGACATATGCGTCTGACACGTGGTAGGTGTTTAATGAGTACTTGCTCCCTGAAAAGTACACTGGTACAGACTGTGGAAAGGAGAAATTACAGAGGAGACAGTCGATGCTGTGTCAGAGAGCAAGGGTGCAAAGACTAAAGGAATGGTTTTAAAAGCAGGAAAACTAAAGAAAGAGAAAATAGTACTAAAAGACAGCCAGAGGGAAAGGAAATGTGTAATTGTGATCTATTCTTAGAGGAGCAAAGTCCTGGTGAAAAAAGAGAACGTTGAGTAAATTTGAAAGAGGCTGTAAACCAGCCACAGTCTGCAGAAGGAGGTAAGGAGGCATGAAATAAAGCTACAGGGCACACAAGAGTCCGGAAGAGCGAGATGGCTTACCTGAGAATTTAGCACGGAGGAATTAGTGCCCCAAATGAAAAACCTGAATAATGTAATTATCTCTTTGGGTTTAATGTAAATGCATAGCAAGTCTGTTCTTCCATTTTTCCGTGAGGAGATTAAATTTATGTTAAATAACCAGTTTGGGTTGAAAATCCAAATTTGAGAACCCTAATCAGACTTTGTCTCAAGTAGAAATATTTTCATCTGGAAAGATTTATAGGCAGACTGACTTCATATTTTATTAGGAAGCACCCTAGCTCTAGCCCCGAAAGAGGCCACAAAGCCCGCTGAGCAGTTTGGAGGCTGAGAATAAGGAAATCCAACACTCCCGGCCTCGTGCAGCTACAACAACCGTGGGCAGACGACAGCATTGACAGGAGGGATGGAGGGAGAGAAAAAACATCATTTTCTGATTAAGGGTAATTCTTGAGAACTCTAAAACCTCATATTTCTGTTTTGCAATATGGAAAGCAACTCTGTATCTAAAATAAATTAGCGACCGTCCAGACAGCTTGTCAAATGGATTCTTCCTTTCCAGAGAATTTTTTACTATGTTCTTTTTGGGGAAGTTCAAATATTAATGTTGTTATTGCTTCTATAATGATCCTTTATCAACTAAGATTTATCAAGCACATACTATATTATAAACTATGTGTTAAGTAACTTCCATTATCTCATTTAATTTTTATAATTTTCATATAAAGTAAATATTAGTATTATTCCCATTTCAGATGAGACAAAACTCCACTTCTATTAAACTCCAACACCCATGTCATTAAATCTTACTACGCTCTGCTTCCTTTTTTTCTACTTACTTTGCTTTCTCTCTTGCAAGAGGAATTATGTTGCATGTCATTGTTGTAGTCATTGAAGGACCAAGGCGGGGTTGGGGGGATATAAATAGATTTATTGACCATCAACTTTGCACCAGACATCACTTGGGTGCTTTCCATACTGTATTTCACTTGACGTCAACAACAATCCAAGGAAATTACCAGAACTTACTACATTACACAAATAAGGAAAATGATTTTGTGAGTCTATCAACTTGCGTAAGGCCCATCAGTTACTAACAATGGAACTGAAATTTGAGGAAATATTTTACTCCAAATCCTAGTAGTAGAACTATTGGTTTATATGTTTTCTCCCAAATTAATATTACACATATGTTTGTATCAAGTATTAAAATACAATACCATACGATTTCACTCATATGTGGAATTTAAGAAATTTAACAGATGAACATGGGGGAAAAAGAGAGAGAGGCAAACCAGGAAACAGACTCTTAACTATAGAGAGCAAACGGAGGGTTGCTGGAGTCGAGGTGGGTGGGGGATGGGCTAAGTGGGTGATGGGTATTAAGGAGGGCACTGGTTGAGTTGAGCACTGGGTGTTGTATGTAAGTGATGAATCACTAAATTCTACACCTGAAACTACTACTACATTGTATGTTAAGTAACTGGAACTTAAATAAAAACTTGAAACTATAAATAGATAGATAGATAGATAGATAGATATGCACTCCTTAATATTCTAACTCTGTATACATTGCTTAGATTGGTCTATTTTTATTAATGTTTTTCTCTAACAAGATTGGTAGATTTCATCCATACCCTGAGACCATCTCGTTCTGCCTGAGACCATCTCATTACCAGATATTTTTATTTATTTTATATGCTATCTTGCTTCATAACAGTGACCACAGGAAGAAGCTTCTATATCTTTTACACAAAGAAACGATACATTTGTAAAGAATTGACAAGATAAAGAGGTTTGGACTGGGGGGAGTAAATCGTGAAATAGTAACTAGGAAGATAAGTGTTAATTTAATGAAGTTTGTACTGATTTCTTGACTTCAAACTCCCCATCTCTGGTGAATGTCTTCCTTCGGGTCCTGGGAGGGTACCTCTCACATGACCTGTTTTAGGCAAGAGGGAGAGACCTTCCTGCTTCTGCCATTTTCTCAAATTCCCTCAGCTTAAATATTCAATATGCCAAGGTGTCATATTTTGGGGTAGTGTGTTCTGAACCCCATCACCAACTTACCTTGTCACACCTGTTCCTTCTTCCAGAAACCACAGCAAAGACGTGGCACACAGCTCATTTTCTCCCTTAACCTCAGGACTGAACCCAGAATCTCCCCTTGGTGGCCCCGCGTAACTTGCTGAGTTCTTCCTATGGAACTGTAAGTATAACAAAATTTTAAAACTCTTTCTGGTTTCTCTCTTTTGATCTGCATCACCAAGACTCAGCCAAGGCAACATGGGTAAAACACCTGGCATCTACTCATTAGAAGCCTGAAGCAACCCTCTCTGCCACCAGTCAGGACAATTAAAAATGTTTCCAGACATTGCCGAATATTCCCCAGGGCGGGGTGGGGTGAGGGGACATAATTGCCCTCAGTGGAGAACTATGGCTTTAAAATATTCACCTTCAACCTCTGACCTTCGGTGGTGCTTTCCAGACATCCCTTATCTCAGCTTCTCCAACAATAGCTTAAGCACTGAATTCTGAATTAAACTTATTTCTGACTTATGCAGAATAGCTTCTGTTTTCCTAACCAAAGCCGACTGAGAGATGTGACATTGACTGATAATTTTTTTTTTTTTGGCATATGAGTAATCCAAAATGTATTTAATCTGCTCATGTAAAATATGTACATAGAAGAACTTAAAATTTCACATGGTTTTATGGCATAACCTATTCCTTTCCCAGATACTTTTTTTTTTCAATATAACAGAATCCTTACTTTTAAAAGAATATTATTTTAATATTTGGAAAAATACCCATGTTCTACCGTTGATTGTATTTGAAGGAAAATATGACCTATTTGGCAAGGTTATTTCTTGGGAGATAGCTGCTGGCTTTTATTTTTAGAATATGTTTATGCAAGAGTTAGATTATAATTTACCAAAATGGTAAGTATGAAAAGGCCAACCAAAAATAAAAGTATTTGATGTGGTTGTGGTACAGATTATTTTGTACTATGGATGCATAAGTAAGACACATAAGAGAGAAAGTAGTATTTTCCTTAATTGTCAATGGCCTAACTGGACTAGAGCCAAAAAGAAGTAAACGGAAAGAACTAAGGCTTCCATGCTTCTTAAACTGGGTCAGATCTAGTGGACGTTAGATCTTACTGACAAAACAAACAAACAAACAAACAACAAACACCCCCCTTCTCATTTGTCCCTTGTAATTTCACCACCACTGCAGTTTGATTAATCTTCCCGCAGATGATAGCTATAAAATTTTACTTATTTATACATCTGTGAAACTTTGTGGGCTTTGAAATTCTCCAATGAAGGGTATTAGAGAGGCGCCAGGTAACAAGAGATACAATATAAATCTTGACTGAATGTTTCAAAGTATAGAATTTCATGCCTTTCTTCTCCCATCTGTACTCTAATCCTGCCTCTAAGAAACAAAGCATCAGGGGCACTTCACAGTGTGGTGCAGAAAATATAAATAAAACTTTAAAAAAAAATCTCTCTTCAGTTAAGTCGGCACCCACTGAAGTCATGCCAGCCTGTGAATTACAGTTTGCTGAGGCTTTAGAAATGAGGATAAAATTGCAGGATATTATATCCCATGTGAAATGAAGAAATGTTTCTCCTCGTATATGCCATATATACAAAATAATACTCCGACCTAAATTGATTTGCTTTTTAAAATATTCTATGTCTCTCGGCTTCCCAGATCTTTCATCCATATTCATCAGTCTGTTGTGCAAATTTTATAACATTCAAGCTGTGGACTGAACATGACACTAACCACAGTTCTGGGTGTGGTTCTATCCTGACCTGGGAGCATATGCATTTCAAGCTTAAGAAAGAGAAACAATTGCAACATGTTAACATTTACTTATTTGTTTTATCCCTGGAACCTGTTAACATATTAGTTGCCACATGCTTGTTGTGGGTATTACAGATTCTGAATTTATAGGAATGCTATAAAAATACCATAACATGAAATCTCTCCTCCTCGTAGCATAAACAATTTCTTGGCCTTTAAAAAATGAAATTGTAAAGGTATCAATTGCATTTGGCTGAACATTATCTTTTCCTCTTTGTCTATCTGAAAAATATGCTTTGTGTTACATCCCCTATAAATCCTTCATTCCTAGCCCTGTCAACTGAACTTTCCCTTTTCTGTTTTAATTTATTTAAGAAATATTTACCAAGTCTCTACTATGTAACTGACTGTCTTTCTTGGGTTTATTAAGAAAAATGAGACATAATCCGTACCATAAAAGAACTTACGCTTTAGTGTAGGGGATGAAGAGTTGGCAGGAGAATATTTTGATATATCATCCATGGCATTTTCCCCCTTCATGTGAGTCACGCCTTCCACACAATCCAGACATCATGTATTACATCAAAGAAGTGATGTTACATCAGAATCAGAAAAAAAAAAATCACTATTTTTTTTTTTGCAGACCAAATTTCTTTTTTTTTAATTTGAAATACAATTAACATGCAATGTTATGTTGTTTTAACATACAGTACAGGAAAATGATTCAACAATTCTATTCATCACTCAGTGCTCATCACAGTAAGTGTACTCTTAATCCCCTTTATCTATTTCACCTATTCCCCCTCCTGTTCCTATTCCTCCTCTCTGGCAAACGCCAGTTTGTTCTCTGTATTTAAGAATTTGGTTTTTTGTTTGTCTCTCTTTCTTTTTTTTTTTTTTTTGCTTTGTTTTGTTTCTTAAATTCCACAAAAATGAAATCATATGGTATTTGTCTTCCTTTGTCTGATTTATTTCACTTAGCATAATACTCTCTGGGTCCATCCATGTTTTTGCAAAGGCAAAATCTCATTAGATTTTACAACCAAGTAATAATTCATTGTGTGTGTGTGTGTGTGTGTGTGTGTGTGTGTGTGTACCACATCCTCTTTATCCATTCATCTACTCATGGACACTTAGGTTCTTCCATATCTTGGCTATTGTAAATAATGCTGCAATAAATGTAAGTATGCATGTATCTTTTTAAATTAATGTTTTTGGAATTTGGGGGGTTAATACCAGTAGTGGAATTATTGGATTATATAGTAATTTTATTTTTAATGTTTTGAGGAACCTCCATCCTGTTTTTCACAGTGGCACCAATTTGCATTCTCAGCAACAGTGCACTCGAGGTGTCTTTTTCTCCACGTCCCTGCTAATAGTTGTTATGTTTTGTCTTTTTGACTCCCGCCATTCCGACAGGTGTAAGGGGTTATTTCATTCTGGTTTTGATTTGTATTTCCCTGGTGATTAATGATGTTGAACATCTTTTCATGTGTTAAATCAGAAATCAGAATTAGAAAAAAATATTTTAATGTCAAACACCTAGTCCTTAAGAAGCGTCACAATATAGAGAGCACAAAGGAAAGAAATTCCCTTTTTTCTAGCCTAGGTTAAGTTTTCTGGGAGGGATCTAGGAATAAGTAGACATTGTGAGTCCCTCATGTAAACTGCACATGTAAATTAACACTCACAAAGAGAAATCGTATTCTGAACCATAAAAGGAACAAACAAAAAAACAAAAAAAACAAATTTAAAAGAATTAAAAATATAATTTGGAACAAAACTGAATTAAACAAGAAATCTCATAACTGGAAAATCCCCAAATATTTGAAAATTAAATAACACATCATTGTATAACTAATGGGTCAAAGAGAAAGTCACACAGGACACAGGAAGTTAGAAAATATTTCTAATTGAATTAAAATGAAAACTCAATATATCAAAGTTTGTAGGATAGACTTTAGATAAAGTAGTGCTTAAGGGGAAATTTATAGAATTGATTGCTTATATTTTTTAAAAAAAATCAATAACTGGAACTTCTATATTAAGAAATTATAAAAAGAAGAACAAATTAAACCATATGAAATCAGAGGGGATATAATAAAGATAAAAACAAAAATAACAATAGGGAAAATCATTTAAACCAATAGCTGTTTTTTTAAAAGAAATTAGTAATTTTGATAAACTTCTAGTCTGACGAACAAAAAAGAAGACATAAATTACAACTATCAAAAATAAAAGAGGTGACATCACAACATATTCTACAAACATTAAAACACGAACACTACCATACTAGTTTGCTGAAGCTGCCATGACAAAGTACGATAAATTGAGTGGCTTAAACAACGGAAGTTTATTGTCTCACATTCTAGGGACTAGAAGTTCAAGTTCAAGGTATCATCAAGGATCATATTCCTTCTGAAGGTACTAGAAAGTATCTGTCAGGGCTCTCTCCTAGTTTCATAGTTTCTTGGCTTGTGACAGCATAACTCCAAAAGCATAACTTCCCATGGTCATCTCCTTCTGTGCGCATCTGTCCAAATTTCCTCTTTTTGTAATAACACCAGGTATGCTGAATTAGGGACATAACCTACTCCAGAATGACCTCATCTTAACTACCTCTGCTACTAATCTATTTCCAAATAAGGTTACATTCCCCTGCACTGGAGATTAGGACTTTGCTCTGGTTCCAATGTTTGTGCACAACCCTCCCACCGCACCCTCACATTCATACTTTGAAATCCTAACCTCCAAAGGTAATGATATAAATAGATGGGGTTACTGGGAGGGACCTAAATCGTGAGGGTCGAGTACTTTTATAAGAGACCCCATAGAACTCCCTGGTCCCTTCCACTGTGTGAGGCTACATTGGAGAAGTCTACAACCCAGAAAAAGATCCTCACCGGGCCAGGGTGGCACTGACTTCTAGCCACCAGAACTGTGAGCAATACATTTCTGTTGTTTGCAATCGACATATTTGGTGGTATTTTGTAATAGCGGTCTGAATGGACCAAGACGGACTTCAACATAGGTATTTAGGAGATGTAATGCAAGCTATTACACACATTATGTCATCAATTAAACAACTCAAATGAGATGAAAAAATTCCTCTAAGGGCATAAACTATCTAAGCTCTCTCAGGAAGAAATAAATAATCTCAATAATGCTATATCTCTAAACCAAATTAAATATGTTGAATTTGTAGTTAAAAAACTTTAGACAAAGAAAAACCCACACTCGGTTAGCTGTGCTAACAAAGTCTACCAAATATTTAATTATTTAATATTTTTATAAATTCTACAAATTGTTCCAGAATAAAGAAGAAACATGTTTTTCAAAACACTTTGTGAGTGTTACTCGGATGCCAAAACAAAGCAAAGACATAAGAAAAAAAAAATTGCAGGCCAACATTACTCATGAACTTAAAAGCAACATTTTTCAAAAAGTGTTACTAAAGAATTCAATAATATGGGGCTCCTGGCTGCCTCAGTCAGTTAAACATCTGACTCTTGATTTCAGCTCAGGTCATGATCTCAGGGTCCTGGGATCAAGCCCCATGTCAGGCTCAGGTTCTGTGCTCAGTGGGGAGTCTGCTTGAGGATTCTCCCCCTGTCCCTCTGTCCCTCCCCCTGCTCACCTTCTCTCTCTCTCACACACACACGCACATCAATCAATCAATCAATCTTTTAAAAAATTCAATAGTATATAAAAAGGATAATACATCATATCCAAATGAGGAGTGTCCTAAGAATTCAGTTTGTTCAACATTCTAAAATGATATAATTTACACATAGCAGACTAAGAAAAAAACATGAAATTCTCTATTCAGGACTAGTCTTACAAAATTCAACATCTATTCGTGGTACACATTCTCAGAAAATAAGTATGTATATGCATTGCAAAAATATGTGTGTGTGTGTGTGTGTGTATAATTAAAATTCTCAAAACTTAATAATAAGAAAACAATACCATTGATAAATGGGCAAGAGATTTGCATACTTGCCCAAAGAATATATATGGATCAAAAATAAGTACAAACATTGAAGTCATGAGATACTACCGTACACCCGGGAGAAGGGAGTGCTCGGCGGGGTTCAGAGCAACTGGAACTGGCCTATGATGCCAACAGGAATGCAAAATGGCGCCGCTACTTCAGAAGACAGTTTGGCGATTTCTTAGAAAGTTAAACAAAACTACCAGATCACCCAGCAAACCCATTCCTAGTTTTTCACCACATAAATTGAAATGCTATGCCCACAGCAAAGCCTGTACCGAAGTGTTCACAGGAGTTTTATTTATAACTCAAAACTTAAAACAACCCGTATGTGTCTCAACAAGGAATAAATAAACTATTGTATGTCTGCATAATTGAGTATTACTCAATAATAAAAAGGAATCAATATTCTTTTTTCATTCTATTTTTTTATTCAAGAGTCAACAGTTTGGATGACTAGCTCATGCATTTTGCTAAGGCCACATACTCTATGATTTCACACTATATGACGTTCTAAATAAGGTAAAACTGTAAGAGCAGAATTCATATTTGTTGCCAGGGACATTGGTGTTTGGGGAGCAGTGTAACCCCAAAAAGGAGTTGGGGAATTGGGGAGGCCGAGGGAAGAGGAACTCGTCCCAGACCATCTTGATGGTGGTGAGGATGACCACTTACACACACATTTGCTGAACTTTGCAAAAATGTGCGGTAAGAATGGAAAACTTTACAGCAAATGAATTATATCATAATTTCTTAATTAAAAATAAATTATTAGAATATAAATAATGAGCATTCAGATTAGTCCTGTTCACAAAGCACTACCCCAGTGCATAGTCACTGTGCTCACTTGGCTTTTCTACGAAACAACCAACTCCTAGAGAGTAGAGATTTTGTTTCATTGTCTCCGTTCCCCAGCTTCCAGTACAATGTCCACGAAGAAAGCAAAGTTCTCAATAAAAGTTTGTCACCTATATGAATCAAGTGGCTCAGTTGAGTGTTTTAAAGCTCAACCAACTCATCTGATTGACTGCTTCTACATAATCAGTATCAGAGAAAAATTAATATTGATACAAAATAAAAAGACACTCTACATGTGGATGATAGAGGAGCTAAATATAAGAATCCCAGTGGCGCTTGATGAAAGGTTTATTACAGGCGTAGAGCATTTACTTTTTTCAAAAAATTCTGGACCTGTGACATAAGATTGACACGATTAACACTGAAGGGAAAAATGACTGCAGCTCAAGTTAGGACCTGGGAGAAGTGAAATCGCATATCTTAACATAAATCATCAAGATCCTAGGAGGTCTAAATGAGGTTTTTCTTACAGCTAAAAAGGGAGGAATCACTCAAACACAGAAAGAAGCAGCAGCTCTCCTGGGAAGGTGATAAGGAAGAGTCTGAAAAGCTCAAGCAGACCTGAGCCTTGAGGAAAGGATTTTCAAAGGCTTTTTATTTGAAGCAGCTTAAGCGCAATGGGGTCTGGTGAGAGTGTCCGTGGTCTGGTGAGAGTGTCCGTGCGCCAGCTGTCCTCTGCCTTCCTAGCAGTTTGATGGGCCGGCTTGTGCCTGGAGCCCAGGGCTTTCAGATGCGCACTCAGGAGCACGTGCAATTTCCCAGGCTCATTGGTGGACAGAAGTAAGAGCAATGTGAGTCAGCTTCATCAGCGTGAAGCGCTTTAGCGTCTTTCTCTGGAACCACCGATGAAAGAGGGGGAAAAGATTCTAATTGGTAGACATTCAATAAATTATTTGTTGCAAGAATAAATGGATGAATGAACGAATCAACGAGTGACTGAATAAATAAGCAGGGCTATGCTCTGGGTCATTTGGTGCTGAAAATAACAGAAGCTAGGAGATGAAGAGTAATGATGATTAACTTGTGCAGAACGGCCTTTTAGAATTCAAGCCTGCTCTTCTCTACTCCTCCTTGTATACACGAGGATTTTGCAGGGGCAGGGGGTGCTTCATTAGCTCCTTCTGTTTCTAGTTTCCAAATTCTAGATAGATTTGGCCTCCAGGAACGCTTTCCTGATGCTCTCTCACTCTCTGCATTTATCTTTGTCTTTCTTTTCTGTAAATATATTCTCTTTCACACAGCTTTTTAGAAAGAAGGCTCATACCATTACATGCCCATAGGCTGCTCTTCTGTTTTATTCTTATGATACAAGGAAAACAATATAACGCACTTGCTTTCTTGGTATTTCATTAAAGATTATATCCATGATCTAGGTGATAGAATTTTCATTCTTACAATTTTACAATAAAATAGAGAGCAAAACAGCTCCTTTTTACTAATTTACCAACTCTGGGCTCTCATTTCTTTTATCAAGAAAACAATAAAGGATGATGACAGAATACATACACTTGGAAATACTGCCCAAAGGAAATTCCTTTTACCTCATTGTGAGCCAAAGTTGTGCCCATATTAGTATGGCATTAAACACAAATCAAGAACTGAAATAAAGTCAATACCTTCTTGAGAAGCACTGGAAATACATGGCAAGCTAGATAAACTGACTTTGATACCATCGAAAACTATAGTAAGTTAGATCTTCCCAAAATAGTGTTCGTGTTGTTCACTACTGGAAAATAGGAGAGCAGGAATGTGATGATTAAACTAGTGAATAGAAAGTCTTTAGTTCTATTCTAATTTTATGTCTGTCTACTTGCATTATTTTCATAAGGAAGTACAACAAGAATCCTACAGTACAATTTAAGAAATTTGGTAGTATTTGATTCACTTAATGACTCATCGTGGATGACTCACAACTTCTCTCTTCAATTCCCTTCCATCGGAAAGTAGATGATAAGCTTTGCAGTATACTTATCCCATAGAGCTATCAAGAAAGTTTAATGGGGGCGCCTGGGTAGCGCAGTCGTTAAAGCGTCTGCCTTCGGCTCAGGGCGTGATCCTGGCGTACCGGGATCGAGTCCCACATCGGGCTCCTCTGCTGTGAGCCTGCTTCTTCCTCTCCCACTCCCCCTGCTGTGTTCCCTCTCTCTCTGGCTGTCTCTCTGTCACATAAATAAATAAAATCTTAAAAAAAAAAAAAAAAAGAAAGTTTAATGAAAAAAAATAACACTTTGAACTCACTGAAGTGTGCTATAGAAGAGGGAAATATACACTGTATTTAGGAAAATTTTATCTCCAAATATTTTAACCTATGATTAGATATTAGTCAGTTGAGTCAGTTGCATTTCTAACTGATGGGTTGTATTACATGTAGATATTGGCATTCCTAAATTTAAGCTTTTAGCATGATTTTTCATGTTCAGGTTCTCGTAATGACTTAAAGAAGGAAGTATTAGGTTAAAAAAAAAGTGATCCTCAGAGATAAAAAAAGTCCAAGTCACACAACTGGCAAGTGATAATTAACCAACTGTAACTGTTTTCTCCAAGTGTATCCATCTTCAAAAGTAGTGAATGAAGAGAATTATCAGAATAATCCGAGGAATACCCTGGTTTTAATATTGTCTGGCCTTTTATATGGTATTTTTGTTGGTAAAAAGTTTATTTTTTTACATTTTTACATTTTACATTACATTACAGTGGAGCAATGATTCAACATATACATAAGGGCATGCAGGATTACCCTTAGATCCCCCCCCCTTTTTTTTTCTGGTAATAGCATGCTTCCACATTTAGAGTACTGATTAAAGAAGAACTCTGGAAGATTCTTGTGTTTGTGGGTTGGTTCAGCACATAGTCTTTTCTACAAGGTTCATCCCCACTGGATCTTTGACCTGTTTTCCTGAAAACCCAGGAGTTTTCTTCCAACATGACTCACCTCCAACAGTGGAAGAATCAGGCCCACTCTTTCTTAAAAGTATCATCTACAAGTCTGCAAAGAATTTTACTTAAGTTTTACAAAATTTAGGTAGTCCAATTCCCAAAGACAGAAAGCATTTCTGAATCCAAGGCTAGCAAACAAACTGCAACTCTTACAATTTCCAAAAAGGGATACAGATGGATTCCTGCTAGGTAGCATCCTAAAATGATGAATACAGGTTTCAGGATTTTTAATGTATATATCTGATGAAAGCTGATGACACCTTATTTTGCTAAATTTGGACAGCACAAGGATTTAAAAGGTTTAGGGAGAATTTCTGACATCATTATTAAATGGCAAAAAATCCTTACTATATCCATAATGCTTTGGATCATAATCACTTCCTCTGTCCTTTTATGGGCTCAGATTTTCAAGTTTGGGTTTCATAACATTGATCACTTCTTGTTTTTAATGCTGCAAAGATTTGAGGATTTTTTTTTCACACTGTGTCTTCTCAGTAGTTCACTGCCAAAAAAATTAGGCATGTGCTAGCATTTAATTGGCATTTACATAAAAAATGGATCCTTTAAAAAACATACATGGATGCGGGTTGGGGCTGAAAGAGCTCCCAGTTGCCAAAGCTGGAGCAATTTGAACAAGAAAATAAAGTAGCTTTGGATTATAATGCAAAGTATAAAATAAATAACCATGACCTCACACTGATATGAAGAAATTATTGATTAAATTAATAAATGAGGGAGAAGAGACGAATCTCCTGTTTAGAATTCCAAATGATATAGATACTTCACCTTAAAGGAGTTAGAGTATTACTGTCTACTTCCTAAGTGCAGGCTTTAATCCAAAAGTGACTTCCATCCAAAGGGCGTAGGAGGGAGAGTGGGGGAAGGAGTAACCTTACAGTGGAGAAACCTACAAGCCTACTTCAGCCATGAGATCAAGATCCCTATAGCAGTCAAAATCATGTTGATAGTGTGTAGTCTTCATCTGAAATGATGAAAATGGCACTTCACCTCTGTGGTCTTCCCCCTAAAACCCATAGCCCAATCTAATCACAAGAAAAACACTGGACAAACTCCAATAGAAGAACATCCTCAGTATACTTGACCAGCACTCTTAAACTACAGAGGTCATCAATAACTAGGAAAGTCACAGCCTGTTACATCCTAAGAGAAAACTGTCACAGTCTAAATGTACCCTAAGGAGACATGAATAATGAAACTTAATGTGTATCTTGGATGGGATTCTGGAACAGAAAATGTATTAAAAATCAAGGAAAGCTGAATAAACTCTGGAATTTAGTTAATAATTATGTATCATTATTGGTTCATTATTTGTAACAAATGTACCATACTAATGAAAAGGTTAATAATAGGTGAAACTGTGTACACGGTACTTGATTTTCTCAATTTTTCCTTAAATCTAAAACTGTTTTAAAAATAAAATCTATTAATTAAAAAAAATTGGGTCATTTGATTGTGTTGAGAGAGTGAAACTAACAAAATACTTTAAACTCTGGGGAATTTGAAGTCAGAATATTCCACAGTGAAGTAAGACCCTACTGATCAGATGACAAACTACTTGAAAATCAAGTCTCCTTGTTATAAATTGTTATCAACTCTTTGTTCATTATTTTTAAAACCTTTATAAATATGTTTTTGTTTTAATTGTTACAAGATTATAATATAGTGACATTACAGGTTATTTTAAATGGAATGGAATGAATATCTCCTCCTTGAGACTTTCCCTTACATTACTTTTCCTTAGTTCTTTCAGTCTTTACTTATATGCATATATTCACAAGGTTGTCTTAAGTTTAGAAATGTCTACCTAGTTCACTTACATTATGCGTTTTTCTGTTATATGTCCCTTCCTTATAATTATTAATTAAGTGGCTGAATAAATTCCTTCCAGTTCACTTAAAAAGCAAATTATTTATGAAAACTTAAATAAGTTTCATAAAAACTTAAATAACTCTCTCTCTCTCTCTCTGTTTCAAATAAGTAAATAAAATCTTAAAAAAAAGAAAAAAGAAAAACAAAACTTAAATAGAAACAGAATGAACTGAAGGAAAGGAGCATGCTATCATTCAGGAGTGAATTTTTTCTTTTGACTCTTGAAAATAAGGGTGAGTTGGTCTCTTTCTAAGGTATTTTTCTTTTGTTTTTCACTTGAGTTAAGTTTCATTAAACTCATTTTCTAAATAACTAAGACAAAAAAATTCAGAAGCAGTGATGGTTTTATGTACTATAGACATCAAAATATTTGTGGTTACTTTGAACTAGAATTTTGCTACTCTACTAAATAATACTGTTAATCTCCAAAATATTCTTGTATTATTAAATTGCAGGGAAGGTAGTCAACTTAGAAATGTAGTAAATAAAAGAAATGAATAAGACAGATAAGGTATTAAACCAAGCCAGAAATACATCCTCAAATCTGTGCTTTAAAAAAAAATCATTGGACATTTATTCATATTTAGAACATACAGCCTTGTGCACACATTTTAATTGGGATGATATATTGTATTTCAATTCTTAATTATCTTTCTCTTGTTTTTCCATACTATTTATATAATGGAGACTAAAACATTGGTCAACTTCTGAATACCAGACACATACTTATTTCAACATACAAACCAAAATATTTATTTTGCAGATCTTCTTTGCAAGGCAAAGTTTTTTAAGTGCAGCTTTTATCTCAATATTGGATGCTTTAGAATTTAAAGAACATAATGTATGAACCTTAATACTTTTGTAATATATCATACAATTTTATGCTGCTGTTAGTCAAGGGCATTTTCACATAACCTTGTAATTTTGCAGAATTTATTAAAAGAATTATACTATTTTTTAATATTATGTGTAAGGCCCTCTGATGGGAGTTTTTCTTTTTATATATTATTCTTTTAAATCTTGCAACAACCTTGTAGCACCAGTACTGTTTTACAAATGAGAAAGCGTAGGTGGAGAGGAACTAAGTGACTTGCCCAGATCATTACTAGACAAGTGATTTCATAACAAGCTGTGGGACTTAAGGGCTTACGCTTCAGTACTTCACTAAATTTAAAACTTTGAATAATAAAAGTAGTTCTTTCAAATTAAAAGATTATAAAAAGGCCCTGAAAATGTCTGGGCCTCCTGAATTCCACAGATCATTGCCAAAGAGGTTTTGTCTTTGTGACTGGTCAAAGAGTGGGTTTAATAACTCACTTCAGGTGGTGTAGTCGGTAAAGCATCTGACTCTTGGCTTCAGCTCAGGTCATGATCTCAGGGTCGAGAGATCAAGCCCCATGTCAGGCTCTATGCTCAGTGGGGAGTTTGCTTCAGTTCCTCTCTCCCTCTCTCTCTGCCCCTCTCCACTGCTCACTCTCTCTCTCAAATAAATAATCTTAACAAATAATAATAATACAGTGTTACATTCAGTCTCCCTGTTGGTCAATCTCACAGCACACAATCTTTTCCTTAATTACACTTGGCACACTGTTAAGTTCTATTTTGATTTTTTTTTTATCTCCCTGAGGGTAGAGATCATATGTGTTTTGCTCATTTTTCTATCCATATATCTTGCTAGGTACCTGGCCAGAATGAGCCATTTCGTTTATTAGGACACGTTCAACTTCAAATGACACAGTTATCTTACTGCCAGTTCTTAGCTGATATAGTCCTTTATTTATTTTATTTAACAAGACTGGAGCTCCATGGGTTTGAAGGAAGAGTTTGGTAGCTCAGGGATGTCAGTACACTGGCTGAGCATCTGCGTGTGTGTTAGGTAATAAGTGCGAGTACATTCTAATTTGAAATATAAGAAGAGGCTGACAAATTGTGTTCCAGAGAATGAAGAACTGTGGAGTGGGAGAGAATCATGGAATCTTGCCTAGAGAAGTGGCATCAGAAATCAGATTGTCTCATCCACCCTTGTTTTTTTTTTTTTTTTTTAAGATTTTATTTATTTATTTATTTGAGACAGAGGGAGAGAGTGCATATAAGAGAGCAAGAGCATAAGCAGGGAGAGAGGCAGAGGGAGAAACAGACATTCCACTGAGCAGAGAGCCCGATAAGGAGCTTGATCCCAGGACCCTGGGATCATGACCTGAGCCAGAGGCAGATGCTTAAGTGACTGAGCCACCCGGGTGCCCCATCCAGCCTCATTCTTAAAACATCACTGGCAAGTTCCTGTGGAAGACATCCTGAGCTTCATCACTTTCAATCAGTGTCCGGAAATGCATTACCTTATAAGTAACCCATCCCGTTCTTGAAAAATCGTAGTTACGCCAGCATAGATATTCTTTGCTCTCATACATTTCACCAATTCTCTGACCCTTCTTTTTACTGTCTAAAGTCTTGTGACTTCTAACCTTGTCCCTGTGCTGCATTACCTCTCTCACATGTTTGCAGACACATTAAATTTCCTTTCCCCTTTGTCTTTCTTGACATTTCTTGCACAATCTTTGGCTTCAATCAATCCTAACATCTTACAGAAATCTTGAAATTAAGGGACATAAAACATATATCAGCCTGGAGACAGTTCATTACTATATAACTATGGGAGAGCTTCTTGATCATAGAAAAAAGATGGAGCAAACTCTGAACTAAGTTAATGAGATAGTTTTTATAGGGATAAAGCACACACTTTTAGATTTCATTGGATTACATGTGATTTAGCTGAATTTTCACACATAGATGCAACTCAAATTTTGATGAAAAATTTTAAAGAAGAGAGTGATGTCTCATTGATGCACTTAGAGTTGTTTGGGGGTTTTAGGTAGAGAGTACAGACAGATTTTGTAGCCAGTAGATAGAATTTGTAGTGTTTGGTCAGTTGAGCTACTTCTAAGCAAGGGACTTGAACTAGAAAAGGAGATTGCTTTCTTATTCCTTTAACAAATGCATAATGATTTTTTAAATGGTAGGGGACGGTAGGAGGAATGTCTCAATTCCAAATATTTGTACTTTCATATTTCACACCACATTTCCCAACATCTTTATTTTTACACCCAGCCTGCTGAAATATGGAAAGGATGAAGCCAATACTGAGTTGTGATTTCAATCTCAGCTGGGCTTCTCAACACTGTTCCAGAAACTTCTACATGTCCCTGGCAGAGCTCCTGTTGTCCAACAAAGTTATTCAAAAATTTTAAGTCTTTACTCATGTTCCTCACTAAAGTTCTCCATATTATTATAAGAGAAAAGCAGGGTTTGTCATTCATTGAGAAAATTAATGCTAAAGCACAAAATTCTTGTACCTCATCTAAAAACAGTGATTTTTATCCTCGCCATTCTCAACCTGGTGCCCCCAGTCTCAGAGGAAGAGGGATAATATCACCCATTGGTGGTTATTGGGATCCCTCCCAGTTTCCACCTCAGAGACCTGACTAAACCAAGTATATCTTCTCACATAGGATCTCAATCCCTTCCTCCACATGAGATTTCCTCCCACCACATATATAATTGCAATCATGTCTCTCCTGTTTTAGCAACTGTTTATACTTTGTCTCTGATTTGATTACTTAACCTCAGTCTTTTGCCTCCACCATTCCTCTGAAATGATCTTGATCAAGGTCGTAAAGGAATTGAAACCAAAGTGCTTTTCATAATTTATTGCTCAGTAACATTTTACAGTGATGGATCAATTATTGTCTTGAGACTAACACCTCTTTATGATAGGGTGCTAGTAGTCTCTTCATTCATCTGAGAAGTACTTTCTAAGCACTTACTTTCAGCAAGGGACTGTCCTCAGCACTTGGAATGTATCACTGAACAGGATAGTTAAGTATTTCTGCCCATGTGGAGCTTATATTCTACTGAAGGAAGATAAAATCAGTATGTATAATGAATAAATAACTTTATAGTATTTTAGAAATTAAGTTTCATGGAAAAAGCAATTATAGCAGAAGGGTATCAGAAGTGTAAAGGATGAGATTAGCTGCTACATTATATTTAGTGGCCAATGGAGGCAGTCTTGAAAAAGTGAAATGTGAGAAAACATGAAGGACATGAAAGAAATATCCAAGAAGAAATGTGGAAAGAAGAGCATTCTAGAAAAATGGAAAAGCTAGACATACCCCCTATGGAGCATGCTTGTGTGTTGAGGAATAACAGGAACGGTGTGGCTGGAGTGGGCTAGGCAATGGGAAAAGCAGGGAGGAAAGGTCAGAGGGGGACTGGGGCCAGAGGATGTTGAAATTGTTAGGTCATTGTGGGGACCATGGTTTTTCCTTTAAATGAGCAGAGGAGTGATATGATTTGACTTTGGCTTTAAAAGGGCATTCAGACTATAATAAGAATAGATTATAGTGGGTAAGACCCATTTTGGTAATCCAGTGAGAGATGACGGTGGCTTGGACTGGATGGTAGCCATGAAGTGGTCAGATTCTGGCATTTCTAAAAGGCTGAGCCAACAGAATTCCTTGCACATAGATTTTAAGAGAAATCAAGAGATCAAGCATGAACTGAGGGGTTTTGACCACAGCAATAGGAAGAACAGAGTGGCCATGAAATGAGATGGTGAAAGCTTCAAATAGAGTAGAGTTGACATAGAAGATCAAATCCTTCTTACATATCTTCCTGGATATGTAAAGTTGACATCTGGACATGTTGAATAAGCAGTTACACATGAGTCTGGAATAAAAAATGTCATCTGAGCCAGAGATGTGTATTTTGGAGTCATCAGCCCACAGATGATATTAAAAGCCATGGAACTATATGATATCACCAAGAGAGAAATATACATGGAGAAGAAAAGAGGACTGAATAGAGCCCCAGGACAATGCAACGTCACATGTCAGGCAGAAGAGGAGAAGCCAGCAGTGGAGACTGGGTAGAGGCAGCCAGGGAGGTAAGAAGGAAAGCACAGAGAATGAGGAGTCACAGAACCCAAGAGAAGAAAGTGTGTAAAGGAGCAGTGAGTTAGAGTCCTTGATTTCAGAGTCCCCTGTCCATCTTTCTCATCTCTCAATATGACTTGATTGAGTTGACAGTTTAGCAGATAAATCACAATCTTGGCTCTTTGTGTTCTTGGGGGCAACTAAAACTTTCAGGTGTTTTCTTCATTTAAACAGACTCTGCACAGGTATGGGTGACAGTGGTCAAAAGGTCCAAACTTCCAGTTATAAGATAAATAAGTCCCGGGATGTAATG
Source organism: Ursus arctos (assembly GCF_023065955.2). Lineage (NCBI taxonomy): Eukaryota > Metazoa > Chordata > Mammalia > Carnivora > Ursidae > Ursus > Ursus arctos. The sequence continues at coordinate 17,714,394 of NW_026622775.1, forward strand.
CACAACATGGCGACTATAGTTAACAATACTATATTGTGCATTTGAAAGTTGCTAAGAGAGTAGATCTCAAAAGTCTCACTACAAAAAAAAAAAAATTCTGTAACTATGTGAAGTGATGGGTGTTGAAAAAAATTAGTGTGGTGATCTTTTCACTATATATATATAATATGCATATATTATATATATAGTGAAATATATATTATATATTATATATTTATGTTATATAATTATATATTTATATTATATTTTTATGTATATTGACAATATGGTACTGAAAACTGGGACCATAGGAAATCCTGGAAGTGGAGGGGCACCTAAAGCATCCACAAATGCAAATGTTAAATGCCATATCTCCTAGCGTTTAAGACTTTTTTTTTTCAATTTCACCTTTTCAAAATGAGTGTCTTGCAATTCATGTGTATGTATTTGATATGACCATTTCATATGATCCTACAAAAGCTGTTTTCAAATTGATGATGAATGTTAAACCAAAGTAGTTGCATACTAGAAGCAAAATATTCTTTTTTAAAAAAGATTTATTTATTTGAGAGAGAGAGAGAGAGAGAGAGCACGCACGCATGCACACAAGTGGGAGGGGCAGAGGGAAAGGGAGCTCTCAGGACCCTGAGATCACAACCTGGGCTGAAAACAAGAGTCAGATGCTTAACCAACTGTGCCACAGGTGCCCCATAGAGGCAAAAATGTCTTGCAGATCTTCTCTAGGGACAGTAATAATGGCTAAAATTTATTAATTTTAAGTGCCATCCATGCTCCACAATTAACAGATTAATTATCTCATTTAATGCTAAATGCTATATTCTGAAGTAGAGAATGTGGTTGCACCAACTTATACATGAGAACTGAAGCTTCACAAAGTTAAGTTACATCCCCAAGATTATATAATTAGTAAATATGAAAGGGAGAAATTTGTCCAGATCTTTGTGACAAGTCTGTGCTCTCAGTCACCATGTAATCTAAGTCATTAAGACTAAAAATCCTTATAGGGACATTTAAAATCATAAAGAGTCAGAGAAGTACTAATGTGTGCTTCCTGCCATCAAATTTCCAATTGATCCACGAGTAATAATGTCTTAACATTACATTGCCAATTTCCCTTTAAATTTATGGACCTAGAGATAAAGGGTATTTTTCTCCTTCTCCCTCCAAAATTTTTTCACCTATTTACTTCTGTGGAATACTAATTTTAAATACAGGGTTTAATTTATATATTTGTAATTGGTTTATTTTATACATACCGCTATACGTATACACACACAAATATAGATGAATTTTTATATTCTAATTATCCTCAGAAGAGTTCTCAAGGCTCCTTCTTATGTTGGTACAGTCTATGTTTACTGTCCACCTCTATTCTTCGGCGATTTCAACTTTACTGTAATAGCTCATATGATTCTGTGGCATAATGTAAGTTAAATCCTTCAAATGGAAATCATCTCCTATTTAGTGCTGTGAATTTTGTCACAAAATTGTTGATAATTTTGTTATAAACATAAAGTTATTGTGATTTTTCTATTACTGTACTATAAGCTGCAATTTGGTGCCTTTGTTTAAGTTTATGATTGTGGGATGCTCACCAGACAGAGTAGTAAGTTTTCTTAGAATACAAGGCTAACGCAGTTTTAGATAGTCGATCCAAAAGAGATTACAGCATAACTCAAATTCTCATTTAAAAGTAGAAAGTAGCCTATGTTTACATTTTATTACCTGGCATTTACCTTCTAATTACAGTTATCAGTTATCATATGTATAGTAATTTAAAAGTAATATGGCTTTTATGCCCATGGCTCAAATCTTCTACATCATTCAATGGAAAAATTGCTACTCAAGGCATAGAGAAAGAAATGGGTATATTTACAGTGAAGTTTTTCTCTTCATCTAGATTTTTAATTATGGGGTTGTAAATGGCATTGTGAGAATAACCTCAAGCAGTTACTAAAAATAAGCATGCAAAACTAGCTGGTTTTTCAAATATGTCAAACCATTTCATCTGGAAATACAGATGGAAACTGTAGGATTTCCATTATTCTGCAGTTAATTCTTCCAGGTTTACTTAGAAATAGTCCAAGTGTGGCCAGAAGAAGATGTTCTCCTTTTTCCCCCCAAATTTAATTAAATTCTTTTCAAGTATTGCAATATTTTCACTTAAAATATTGTTAAATTGACATCTTAAGGAAACTATTATGAATGAACTCAATAAAATGTAGGATTTTTAGTGGCCTTTAATCTTTGGACTCAAAAGTTCAAGATAATTGAAAAGAGAAAATTAGATGGCATTTCCTTAGAAGCAGCAAAAATAAACATCATTGACTCTACCAGTATGCCAGTTATAGATCTAAGAAAGCATATTTACTCTTTGGATACACATTCACTTAAGAACATAATAATTACTAAACTGGAATTCACCACGTAGAGCCCAGAACCCTTTAGTCACTAGGAAGGTTATATTGAAAACAGCCAACCGTGACCACTTTGAAATTTTCTGGGCTCATGAATGATGAATCAGCCTCTAGTTTTATTACTATACTTTATATGATGATTCTTTTTTACTTACACTAAAGATTCTATAATTGATCTACATTGAGGTGAAATTTTTATTTTATAAAATGTATTAGCATAATTTGAATATTTTAATATTTCACTGAATAAATCAAGGTCAATATAAAATATTAAAAGAACAGTCCAAAGATTAATCAAAATTTTAGTTCTCTGTCAGGATGGTCTATTTATTTCTCCCTCCATCAGGTAAGAGCAGAGTCAGCTGCGAGAGACAGAAAGCTCACAATAGCAGCAGCGGAAACAAGATAGATGTTTGTTTCTGAACTGGAGCCTTCCTGGCCCGCCGTTACCAGCTGCTTTACATCTTGTTGCATCTTCTTTTCAAATAACTTCCATTTTATGGTCCATGATAGCTGCTCAGGCCCTGGCAATCACGTTTAGTTTCAGTCAGCAGAAAAGAAAAAGAGACAAAGACATGCCTCTTTCATTTAAGAGAAGCTGCCCACAAATTCTGGTCACGATCCATATAAAAAAAAAAAAATGAAGTCACCTGTTGATATTTAATTGTAGATGAGGGTGGAAAATGTATTATTTATTCTAGACAGTCATGTGCTCAGCTAAAAATCGGTTCTAAAACCTAAGATGGGGAGAACAAATGTTGGGTGACAACCAGCAAGATCAGCTGTATAAGCTTTTTGTTAACTCTAGGTCTGCGGCACGTCCGTGGCAAACTCTCCCGCCCCCACTGCGAGAGCCATTTATTATTCAGAAGTACATGTTCATTATGTGACTTTGTCTACATACTCATCCCTTCTAAAACAGGCCCAGGTGCTGAAATGGAAGTGATTTTTTCCATGCAGAAATTGTATTGAGTTTATCTTAGTAACATTCACACACCCTGTCACATGGCCTCTCTGACTGTCCCCTCCTTCCTCCCTCTGAATCTTTGTGCCGCAATCAAGAAAGACTTCTTGCTGTCTGTCAAACACCAAGCATACTTCAACATCAGTGCTTTTGGTATGTCTTCCCTTCTGACTAGCATACATTTCTTCCAGTTATTCGTGTGTCTCCAACCATTACTCCTTTCAGTTCTCTACTCAATTGATGTCTTACATGAGAAGTCTTTCCTTAACTATCCTAAGTGAAAAATAGAAGCCCCTACCCAAGATACCATACTCCCCTCAGCTTTCTCCGCTTTTCTCTAGAGCAGATACTATCCGATGGCATGCTACATATTGCTTTGTGGATTGATTTGTTTATGGCTGTCCTTCCACGAGAATGTAAGCTCCATGAGGGGAGGAGCGTTGTTTGGTTCACTGTTGTATCTGGAACAGTGCCTGATATGCACTGGTGCTTTAAAACTGAAATATTAAATTAAAAAAATATTGAACATCTTAGAGTTCTTTCAAAGTCCTTGAGAGGACATGGTCTGATCCTGCTTATCAACATCTTCAATGAAGAGATATAAAACATTCTAGGTTTGCTTCACCATTTGTTTTGGAAGCATTAGCCGAGTGCTTCAAAAGACAGCTAATGGAAATCACCAGACTCATCAAGTTGTATCCATTGAATACATATAGCTTTTTGTATGTCAATCATACCTCAATAAAGTACTTTTTAAAAATCACAGTATACTATACTGTTTTATACATAAGGACTAGAAAATTTGTAATTATAAGTACTTCCTCCATATGTGACTGTTGGCAAAGAACATAGTTATGGAAATTTTCTAGTTGTAGGTGTATAATTTTTACTATATGTTTTATGTCTATACAAAAATCTAAATAGAAAATCCTAAAACACTGAAATAAAAATGAAAAAATGCAATAAATGTAAATAAAATGGAAAACGGAATAATATGGAATGGAAATACGGGATAAATGGAATAAATATCTGTTGAAATTATTTTCTGTATTTTTTTCTATAGTTTATGCTTTAGAATATAATTTAACTTTTAAAGAATAGTAACAAATTCTGGATTTTTTGTTGTGCCATACGCAGGACTAGATTCTTTTTTTTTTCTTTTTAATTTTATTTATTTGAGAGACAGAGAGAGCACAAGCAGGGTGGGGAGATGCAGAGGGAGAGGAAGAAACAGACTTCCTGCTGAGCAGGAAGACAGATGACAGGAGACCGCCTGTATCCCAGGACCCTGGGATCATGAGCTGAGCTGAAGGCAGATGCTTAAATGACTGAGCCACCCAAATGCCCGTCTTAGTGCCAACTACTATATGTCATTTAAATAAAAATAAGCTAAAATAGGAATTGATAAAGTAGCTAATGGTATCATTATGAAAAAAAATTTAAGTATGTGTTGAGTAATGATAGCTAGATATAGTCATTTTAAAAAGTAGCTAGAGCCCTCAAGTGCCACCTTCCCTACTCTTCCTCAGTGCTGCCTGCAGAGGTGGCAGCCATCTGTTACTGGGCATCATGGATGCCCTCAGACCTCTGGTGAAGCCCAAGATCATTAAAAAGAGGACCAGGAAGTTCATCCAGCACCAGTCAGACCAATATGTCAAAATTAAGCGCAATTGGAGGAAATCCAGAGGCATTGACAATAGGGTGTGCAGAAGATTCAAGGGCCAGATCTTGATGCCCAACATTGGTTACAGGAGCTGCAAGAAAACAAAGCACATGTCCAGTGGCTTCCAGAAGTTGCTTGTCCACAACATCAAGGAGCTGAGGTGCTGCTGATATGCAACAAATCTCACTGTGCAGACACTGCTCATAATGTCTCCTCCAAGAACCACAAAGCCATTGTGGAAAGAGCAGCCCAGCTGGTCATCAGAGTCACCAATCCCAATGCCAGGCTGCACAGCGAAGAAAATGAATAGACAGCTTGTGTGCACGTCACGTTTGTGTTAATAAAACCATAAAACTATAAAAAAATAAAAATTAAAAATTAAAACATTAGAAGTATCCAAAAAGTGTCAATTACTCCTTCTAAGTTATGAAGGAGGGAATGTTCTACTGAAAACTATAATGATAGATTCTTTGCTTTATCTTATTCAACAAAATTTAGATGAGTTTGTAGTTGAAATTGTCACTAAACTTGGAGATGATCCATGTAATAAAGGCTAACCTTTTTATTGCTCCCTCTATGCCAGGTGCTATACTTCGCTTCAGTTGATCTCTTATTAGACTTATTATGTTGCATTACATGTGGGGAAACTGAATCTCAGCTAGGTTAATTGGGCTACCCAACCTCATACAACCAGTAAGTGGCAAAGTTGAGGGCAGAATCCTGTTTGACTAGACCCCACAGAACATGCTTGTAACCACTACTCCAGGATGCTTCTTATGGAAGGTAATAGCTCTCCCTGAAAGCAGAGGCTGAGAAAGAAAGTAGAAGCAAAAGGGGTATCTGGGTGGCTCAGTCATTTAAGTGTCTGCCTTCAGCTCAAGTCATGACCTCAGGGTCCTGGGATAGAGCCTTCAGGCTCCCTGCTCAGTAGGGTGTCTGCTTCTGCTTCACCCTCTCCCTCTGCCCTTCCCTCCACTTGTGCTCTCACTCTCTCTCTCAAATAAATAAAATCTTTAAAAAAAAGAAGGAAGTAAAGGAAGAAAAGAAAGAAAGAAAGAAAGAAAGAAAGAAAGAAAGAGAGGAAGGAAGAAAGGGGATTCAATTGTTCCATAGTCTATAAAGCATATTGAGTCAGGAAACCTGAGTTCAACCCTGGCTCCATCAATAACAAAGTATGATTTTGGTCCACTTAGATTTTCAAGTTCTAAAAAATGGGATGATGGCATTAAATAAGGTCAAGTAAATATTCTCTAATATTCCCTGGCTCCATAGTTACATGAATTATTGTTTTTAAAAAATTAGTGCAGGGGCACCTGGCTGGCTCAGTCAAGTGGAGCCTTTAACTCCTGATCTTGGGGTTGTAAGTTCAAACCCTACGCTGGGTGTAGAGATTACTTAAAATTAAAATCTTAAAAAAAATAATAAAAAGTTATGTTCAATACCTAATAAAGTGACCTATATTGGCAAAAGAAATCTGAATGTTTAGATAATCACATGTTTAATATGAGTCAATTGGCTATAAACTGGTTGCTCAAAACCAATGAATCTTTAAAATTCATGAATATTCGGAGTATATCTAAAAAACAAGAAGTGATGGTCCCACTGAATTGTGCATGGCTCAGACAGTACTTTCAGTGTGCATTAAATTCTGGACCTAAGAAAATTGGTGATCTATAATTTGTTGAGTTGAAATTTCAGAAGCCAAGTCGGGATATAGGATTCGGGTGGGACTGGTCCAAAACTCTGAAAGGGTGATGATTAATTTTATGGGTTGACCTGATTGGGCCACGGGGTGCCCAGATATTTGACTAAACTATATTTAACTATTTCTGGTGTGTCTGTGAAGGTATGTCCAGATGAGATTAGCATTTGAATTGGTAGACTATATAAAGCAGATTGCCCTCCCAATGTGGATGGGCCTCATCTAATTTATTGACGACCTAAGTAGAATGAAAAGCAGAAAAAAGGGGAATTTGTCTCTCTGTCTTCCTGCTTGATCTGGGTCATCAGTCTTGCTCTTCTCCTGCCCTAGGGCTGAGACTTACACCATCAGCTCCCCTGTTCTCAGGCCTTTAGACCTGGACTGGAACTAATCACCAGTTCCCTGGATCTTCACCTAACAGACATCAGACTGTGGGACTTCCCAGCCTCCATAAACACATGAGCCAATTCCTCATAGTAAATCTCCTAGATAGATAGACAATAGATAGATGATGATAGATAGATAGATAGATAGATAGATAGATAGATAGATAGATAGAGAAGATACACATATTTCCTATAGGTTCTGTTTCCCAGAAGATCCCTGACTAATACGGAAGACGGTCGGTAAAGTAGAACTATACATTAAATCTGGTATCCAAAAAAGGTTTCATCCACGTGGACCAAGACTTTACATCAGTCTTCTCTTTCGCACCAGAGCCATGCGTGCAACAGTGCACACATGGAAGACTCAATAATTCAAAATGTGAAAGGAAGGAAAGTGGAAAGGAAAGGACAGGAAAAGGGAGGGGAGGTGGAGAAGAGGCAAAAAGGGAGGAGCTAAAATGAACAATGAAGAATAAATTGCCTAGGGAATAAAAGAAAAGAAAAGAGGAAAAAAGGAACAGAACAAGAGGTTAGTAGGTTTGGCAAACAGCTTGGCACATACAGTATGCTTTGGCTCCAGAACAATACAGGCTGGAGAGAGCACCTCCCCTGAAGAGAAATGCTGAGGGAGGGCAGGCGGTCTGAGGGAAAGGAGACTTTTTCCATGACATAGGGTTTATAGATCTGTTTTTCTAATAGCAAACTTAATTGCCAAGAAAAGAAAATATTCTTTATATGTAAGAGATAGACAAAGACACAAAGTTGCATGTTCTTCTTTAAAAATATCTCAGGGACACCATTGGATTAGGAGAATGGGACAGGCTTCTCGGAATTGTTTCTTCCTTTTGAAAAAAAAAAAATATTGACAGTACTTATGCTACCCTGTGTGGTCTGACACGCGGAACAGCCTGGCATTTGTTAGCACTTGCACTGGGCAAGTGGGTAGCGTCACTCAGTGTAGTTACCCTAAGGCTGAGCCCAGATGGTGTTCTCGGAGAAGAGCTCGGCAGGAGCTTCACAAAGCGCGGGTTTATTGCCTCTCCTTGGGTCAAGAAAAACCTTGAAAGGTCCTCCACGGACTGTAGCTTCTCTAACTCTCCAATCACATCACTTCCCACCCCCACCCGCCATTGCTTCCATTTTCCTGCAAATAAATCTGCTCCAGTTACCACACACTTAGTCTTTCTCCAAGACTCCTATCTGGAAAGCCTTCTCTCTCTGTCTCTCTCAAGCCACATCATCCCCCTTTGTAAAGCTTCATTCAGTATCTGTCTTCGCTGGGAGAGTGTGCTGACTTATTCCACAAGAACTAGATCGCTCATAAAATGTTTGTTCACTGCTGCACCACAAATGGGCAGTCTGGATGACGTTCTTTTGTCATTTTGGGTTTGGTTTTTTTTTCTTTTTCTTTTTTTTTTTTTAAGATTTTATTTATTTATTTGACAGAGATAGAGACAGCCAGTGAGAGAGGGAACACAAGCCGGGGGAGTGGGAGAGGAAGAAGCAGGCTCCTAGCAGAGGAGCCTGATGCGGGGCTCGATCCCAGAATGCTGGGATCACGCCCTGAGCCAAAGGCAAAAGCCTAACGACTGTGCCACACACGCGCCCCCCTTTTTTCATTTTGGATACATCACATTGAATTGTTTTTGTCTCTCTGTGCTTTTCTTAGGCATAATCTCATAAGAGAAGGAATAAATCTTATGCTTTCTTTCTATCTCTTCTGTTTCCTTTATCACTATCCCAACACACACACACACACACACACACACACACACACACACACACACACACTTTGTCTAGTTTAGTAATTTTATTCAGGGAGAATGAATAAATAGGTACACAAGATTTTACTAATTCCCCCATTGCTTTCTATACCTGAGATTGTGTTCACCTCAGTATAGAATTACTCTCCACTATCAAGAGGATGTTGAAGGAATATGCCGTTTGATATGCTTACATGAATTTAAAAAGCATATTGGAAAAATAAGGGCCACTACTTTGTTTATTTCTCAGGAAACTGGATACCTCCTATATAAGAGTAACAAAATCATATACCTCACATAGACACCAAAAGATGTATTTTGCCTTCTCCTGAAAGTACCTAATGAGAATTGTCCCCATGTGGTCATGTCATCTCAAACTCTTATTAGTGGATTGGAGACTCTAGTCGTTACTGCACACAGAGTGGTTAATATCACATGAAATGGGTAAAGCAAGTAAGTTTTCTCTAAGTTCATTGTCTAAAATGGAAACGTTTTAAAAATAGTTTAGGGAGCATTTCTACATCATGGGCATTTTCAAAGGGTTAACTCCTTCAATAAGTGATAAATGGGGTCTAAAATCAGGAAAATGTCCCACATTCATACAGATGTTAAGTATAGGAATTGAGTTTCAAATCTGTTCTTTGTACACCACGCCCAGATCTCATCATAATATTCATAGATGTTTCAAAAGAAAACAGAAATATATTTTCATGACACAACCTAAACATTATGCTGTAGATTTTGTGGCTTAAACAAGGATGTGATAAGATGATTAGAGAGGAGCTGTATACAGGTAGGCTGACATTTAAAAAAAAAAAATCCAGAAGATAAAAAAGTCAAACATAGAAAAAGAAAAAAGCAAAACAAAACAAAACAACTAAGTCAGAAAGACCCAAACTTGGAAGAGAAATTAGAATGGTTTTTCACATCAGTCGAAAAGGTGATGCCATCTGTCCCATTTTAGGAGATGAGTACAGAGGATTAAAACCAAAGAAGCTTCTCTCCTACTGCAGTCTGTCCATTCCTGCCAGACCCCCACACCTGTTTCTGTCACCACTGGCCAGCACTGGTCCAGTTTGCTGCCCCTGAAGATTGTTGATAAGCACTACAGACGGTCCCCACTTACGATGGTTCAACTTGTGACTTTTCACCTTTATGATGGTGCAAAAGTGATACAGATTCAGTAAAACCAATCTTCAAATTGAGAAGTTTGAGTTTCCTTGAGCTAGCGGAGTGTGGTGGGACACTGTTGTCATGCTGGGAAGCCGCAGTGATCACGAGGGGAAACAACCAGTACACTCACCACCATTGTGTGCCGACATGACCATCTCATTTTTCAGTTTCAATACAGTATTTTATAAATTACATTAGATATTCAACTCTGTATTATAAAATAGGCTTTGTGTTAGATGATTTTGCCCAACTGTGGGCTAATCTAACTGTTCTCAGCATGTTCAAAGTAGGGTAGGCTAAGCTACGATGCTCCATGGATTAGATGTGTTAAATGCATTTTTAACTTGTGATGTTTTCAACTTATTATGGGTTTATTGGGGCATAAATCCAGGAAGATCTGTACTTGGTAAACTTACATCCTTTGCCCTAAAGAGATGGCAGGGATAACTCCCAGAGTGTTTCCAGATTTCTCACCTCCTCTAGAGCCTTGATAAACTGTGTCTCGTGGTATTATTAGATTTTCTCTTGTCTTCACTGGGAACTCAGTGCAAATATTCTTCGCAGAGAGTGTCTTAGAGAAGATGAAACCCAGGAACATGGTTGGCAGGGGTGTGGGCAGACAGGGGTGGACAAGTATCCTACACACTGATCCTACACACAGATAATTTTCAACATTTGAAGTAGTAGAAGTTCTGTAGGAACAATCAATCTTTCCTCTATTTTTCTGAGAAATCTTGGTTCCAAATTTGGGCACTCCAGTCAGCAAAATGAAGGCCTGCGGTTAAACGGACCCAAATCCCTCTGAAAATAGTTTACTAACTGTTGATACTAGACCATAACTGTTGGGGGAAAGAAGGCTGGGAGGACCTCTTTCCTCCGTCAATCTCCCTGAGTACAGCTATGGTGAAGAGGAAATCCTTAACACTGTTACATTTCCAGCAACCATTAGAATTCCAACAATGATTTAGCAACTTTTCTAGATTGAGGTCTGGGAAGGGGCCAGGCTGGTCCATCCCTTAATCAGCTCTGGATATGTGGATGGCAGGGGAGGCTCGTGCAAGCCCAAGTAAGCACTTTTATGTATCTTAAGAACAGATTGCTATAAGGTGGTTTTGAAGTGTTCTCATTCATCATTCTTCACTCTTCCCAGCTTCCTGTGGTACATCATCTGATCCCACCTGGATCTTAACATTGCCTCTAATTACTCTACACCCCAAATCCCTGGCTCAAACTAGCCACTCAGACTACACCTTTCTCTACTTTGACTTGCCGTCCAGCCATGCCCAGCATGAGCCCTGCGTGAGGACTGAGTCCTCTAGCTTTTTCATCCCTCCACTCTCTCCCTCCACACCCACCCTTCCTTCTTCCTCTTGGAGCACGTGGTCCATCATGTCATATCTTGACTGTATCCTAAGCTCTTCTTGTGTGATCAGATATGTCTATTTTTTATTTTATAGCCTCTGGATTTTTAGTCTTACTTAAGTTCAACTTCATCTCTAGGTTGAACCTATGGTTTCCTAGATGTCCTCACAAAATGTTTGTTAGTTTTACCCTTATCATTTTAATTCCTCTGAAGTTTATTTTTCTTTATTGTAAGGTAAAGCCTTATTCTTTTCGTTCAGATGGAAATTTACTTTCACAAGCACTAATTATAAAATAACAAATCCTTTCCTAATGAATTTAACTGCCACATGAAATTCTTAGGCATCTTTGGATCTAATACTGGAATTTTTATTATATTTTACTAAGCCACTTGTCTACTACCATGTGAATACCATATTGGTCCATTTATAGTTGCTTCTTGTATGTTCTAAGTCTAGGAAAACATGTTTTTCTATGTTATTGAGTCTCAAAATGTTCTTGGCTAATCTTTGGTATTTGTTCTGTAGGCAAATTTTAAGATTGTTTTATCCAGTTTTACCAACACATACACGAACACATATTATCAGGATTCCAAGTAATATTTCCTTAAATATATGTCTTGGTTTTGAGGAAGTTACATCTTCTAATGTTAAATCATTCTATCTAGAATAAAAGTCTTTACATTATGCCAACTCACAGACACAGCGCCTTTTCCTCTCCCTGCTCTTTCCTGAATCATCAGTTTTCCCTTTGGTCATTATTGCCATCAATATACAAATATTTTATTTAAGTGGTGTGGTAACTAAGGGAAGATCACCATCAAGGGGATTGCTTTTTTTCTCTGCTTTCTTCTTCTTTTTTTAAATAATATAACTCCTCCGAGGGGTGCCCAGGTGGCTCAATTCATTGAGCATCCAACTCTTGGTTTTAGCTCAGGTCTTGATCTCAGGGTCATGAGATCAAGCTCTACATTGGGTTCCGTACTCAGTCAGAAGTCTGCTTGAGAGTCTGTCTCTGAACCTCCCACCCCCACTCACATGCTCTCTCTCAAATAAATAAGTAAATAAATAAACCTTTAAATAATAATAATAATAATACTCCAAGGGTTTCCTTTTCCTATCTCTATAATTTCCTTGCCCCATTCTCTCTAATCCTCACTTCAATCAGATTTTATTAGCGGTACCATTTCATAGACACAGTTTGTTTCTGGTTCACCAATGATCTGTAAGTCACGAAGCCCAGTGGCCAGTTCTTTGTTCATATTTGCTTCAATACTTGACATGTCTGATCATGCGGCACACTTGTTTCACTGGCTTTCATAACAACATGTTTCAATGAGTTTTTTCCTTTGCTGCTTCCTTTTTAGCTCTTTAACCTCTGAGACCAACACGGCTCATTCCTTGAGCCTCTTATTTTATCTGAATACTACCCCCGCTTCCATAGCAATCTCATGTTTGAAATGGTAACCTTAAACACTATCTATATTGTAAAGACTCCCAAATTTGTATACCTCTAGCCTGTACCAACCTCATGGTTGTATATCTAATTACCTCATGGCTTCTCTACCTAAATACCTAATAACATTTCATACTCAGCAACCTTACTAAGTTCTCCTGTTAATACAAATCTGACCATGAGATTTCATGGCAATCAAACCTTCCACTTCTTGAACCCAACCTACCTTATCATGCTTAGCCCGCTGTCACTTCAGCCACAGCTGTTTGTCTAAAATGACACATCCTCCTCTATCACTTCCCTCTGTTGAATTCTACCCTGCCTCTCAACTCTATCCCGTGCAGCCACCCATCTGATTAAACTCTCCCCTCCCCAAATTCTAGTATCATTTATTTGGTGTTGCTTGTTTGCCATATTCTGTCTTAAATATGAGTGGTCTGTTTTGTTTAAGTGGTCTATGAGCTCTTGCAGGACATGAAAAGGAGCTTTATCTTTCTAGATTTTCAACATACACACTGCAGGGTTTTGAAAGTAGCAGTTGCTTAATAATTGAAATTGAGTTCTGGGATTTTTATTAATAGTACAGAAATATTTGTCTCATATAAACAATAAAGCAAAGTTGCTTAGAACAAGGCAACTTTATTTACACATTTCAATGACCTACATAGAAGCTATATAAATCAATTTTATTAGAAGCAGAGAAGAGAAAGCTATATTGTTTAATATTATTGTCATAGCTCACAGCATAAACTGTGTTCAAAACTCTGTCAGTTGCCCATCCTTTCTTATTTAATATCACCAGTGGTACCTCGCAGTGTAGTAGGAACCGTGAGAATTGTAGCAAGTTTATTGCCAAGCATGTTTGTGATGCAAATAAGGATGTATTAAATTATTTCATAAAACATTTGGTCAGATGAGTCACTGTATTATAATGATACCAAGAATTACAGATAGCCCTAAAATTAAAACTTCTCACTATGAACCAGTATGTTGTGGAATATGTGTAAGGGTCCATCTGAACAGATACCACTGAACGCGACCCAAGGCAATTTCTGAGAGCATTTATTTGCTTTCTTGTCTCTGTTGTCTCCTTTTCAGTTTTTCTTTTTCTATACATTTTATTAATCTTGTCTCTCATATTCCTTCTCCCTTTCTAAACTTTGGCTTGGGTAGAATCTGCATGAATTGCTTCAATGGCCCCGCACATGCCCAGGGTGAGGTTGCTGACAAACAACTTAAGTGCCCACTGTCTGGATCACCTTTCATTGTTCTCTTTGGCACCTGCCTGACAGTTATCAATACATTGTCCCAGCTATTAAAGTTTAAATTTAATAAATCAAAAAGTTCAATAAATGGATTGTTCTAGATTAATTTGGTGTTCTCATTAACTGCAAATAAGAGAATTCCCAAAATTATCTTTTTTTTTTTTGCAATGAAGATTACTTTGTTGCTTTAGGAAGTATATTATATTAAATAAAGCAGACCCTTTTTTTGAGAGTCTGTATTAATATTTAGGGCATGTATATAGATAGCGTCATTATACAATAAAGAAAATAGCGGATTGGAAAAGTTTTTCTAAATCGACACTGACATCGAAATATGCTCTGGAAGTTTTTGGTGGAAGGTTTTAAAGTAAAACTTTGAAATAAGCTTATTTTTGTGCATGTGCTATGTCTTTTTTTTTTCCTGCTTTTTGAGAAAAAAATATTGCTAATTAAGGGTTCCAGTTAGATGGGCTAGAGTTAATCAGGATTGACTGTACTTGAACTAAAATTTTTAAAATGACACACATAAACTTGGTTAACTTCTTTCTTTTGAGGCCACATATTGCATTAAAGTCAGTGGTTAAATAACCAATCCATGAAAAATGACAGTTTTCTGTTGCCAACCTTATTTTAATTGCAAGTTCCAATTTCTTCAGCGTTTTGTTGTTTGCTGATTTGTAACCAACTTACGTAGCACCTTGGTTTGCTGTTCCAGGTAATGTGTTGGTTTTCCCTCTGCCCATAATTAAATTCAAGTAAATATAGCCCCCAACTTACATCTTATAATTAGTAGTGTTTGAAATTTTCCATTACTTATTTTTCTCTATATAAAAATTTTTAATATAAAAAGTTAACAATCCATTTCTTAAAAGTCTAATTTATCAGATGGCATATTTTATGTGAACTCAAATCTTTTTATCAATTGTTATATCTTTTGCCTTATGTCAAATAAAGTAATTTCAGCTCTAGGAGGAAAAATTTCAATCCTGGTTTTATTTTACATAAATGCAACTTACATTTTCCGGTTTTTCTTTTTCTTTGCTACATGTAGACACAATCCCCATTTATTTAAACAAACAATGGTTAAGGAAACAGTTTTGAGTTTCTCTGTACTTGATTCTGCTGTGTATTTCTTTGGTGTAAAATATGCCTTACTAAGGAAGAATAGTTTTCTCTTCTCTGTAAGTGAAATGAATCGTTCATTAAACAATGACATAGGGGCGCCTGGGTGGCTCAGTCTTTAAGCGTCTGCCTTCGGCTCAGGGCGTGATTCCAGGGTCCTGGGATTGAGTCCCACACTGGGCTCCCTGCTCCGCTAGGAGCCTGCTCCTTCCTCTACCATTCTCCCTGCTTGTGTTCCCTCTCTCGCTGGCTGTCTCTCTCTCTCTATCAAATAAATAAATTAGGAGCGCTTGGGTGGCTCATTCGTTAAGTGTCTGCCTTTGGCTCAGGGCGTGATCCCGGCGTTCTGGGATCGAGCCCCGCATCGTGCTCCTCGGCTGGGAGCCTGCTTCTTCCTCTCCCGCTCCCCCTGCTTGTGTTCCCTCTCTCACTGGCTGTCTCTCTCTCTCTCAAATGAATGAATAAAATCTTTTAAAAATAAATAAATAAATAAATTTTTTAAAAAAGATAAACAATGACATAAAAATATAATTAAGTGTTCAGTTAGCATATGTGACAAAGTGATACAAGTCCACCGTTGCTGAAGTCAAGGAAAGGGAAGAATGGCCTCCTCTGAAAAAGATCTATTATCTGCTGCCAACTCAGGTTGATTATTCACTGGCACCATACGAAAAATAAAAACTCCTAAGGAGGGGTTGGTACGTGTACCAAATAACCAGTCATGTCTCACGCTGGTTACAAATGAAAAATCACAGACCTCATGTCTAGAGTTTCTGATTAGAAAGCCTGGGGCAGGATACAGTTATCACAACTTTAATAATTGTATTACCTCCCACTACATCTACTACATTTAATTCTGAAGCAGATGGTACATGGGCCAGGTCCTGAAAAAAAAAATGCACTAGACCCCATGCTTCTGTGTTGCAATCTTTTTCTGCCATTCTGGTTAAAATTCTCAACTAGTAGCAATTTCATACAATTCAAACTAATATTTTCCCTGCCCTATTTATTATATCAAAGCAAAAAGTTGAGTAACCTCTAAGTTGGGTAATTCAGTGTTGTAGTGGAATAATATCTTGAAGTATTAATCATCATGTATCCACTATATTTCATGCTACCCTGCAACTGCGTCGATCCTCTGCTGGAAGAAATGTACTCATAGAATCAAAGAACAGACTGCTGAGGATCAAAAGCTTACATTTTTATGGGTAAAATCTAGCCAACAAGGTAATTCAAGGCAAGAAGGTACTAGAGGACTCAAGTGAAATTTCACTGCTTCTGTCCCCTTCTCTCTCTTCTTTCCCAACTCCAAGATGAAAAATAACTCCAAAAGGTTTGGGGGAAGGAACAAGTGAGAAAGAGATGTAAGAGTGAGTAGATAGAATGGGGTCGGAGGTAGAGATATCCATGCTCTGCAGAAGGAAGTCTTGACGGACTTCTGTCTTGAGGTCCAGAGGACTCCAGATATTTTGGGGGAGGCAAGTGTGGAAGTAATCTTTGCCTCATTTTTCCTGGTGGAGATGAAGACAAGGAAAGGCCTTAGAGTAGGACTGGATTCAGGTATTTCCAGTAAGCCTCATACAATTTCCTTACACTAGAAGCAGATGGTTTCCTTTTTCTCTAGTAATCAGGAAGGGGTAAAGAGTTATACGAAGCCTCACTGAGTTTCTGTGGTCTCAGCATAAACAAGAATAACAGCATGATTTCTGTACACCCAAGAGAGGCCCAAGCATGAACTGAGTCCTAACAGGACCCGTGGAGCCTCTGGACAAGATTAGAGGGTGTCACAGAAGCGATCTACATGGGCAAACACACGTAGACCAGACCGAGCAAGGCTGCTTTGGAAAAGGCCAGGGTGGGGAGAGGGCAGCCACGGGGAACAGATGCCATCCTTAATCGCCTGACACTCTGCAAGCTCCTTGAAATACTACAGATACAACCCAGGAGAAGAGGGAGTGGGTAATTTTTTGGGTGGGTGGAAGGATGGCCACATTTCAAAAATTTATTTCTTAAATATCTGTGCTTCGATGCTAAAACGAAGACTTAATATAAAAATCCAAACTATACCCATGACAATACATTTTAAACCAAGACAGATGATAAAGCCTTTAACCGTTCCCTTTCAGTCCTGGATTGGCAATGCTTTTAGTCCATAAACCTCTTTATGAGACACGTAGTTATACTTGCAATGCTATCCCTATAGTCTGTCTTCTAGCCCAGGGCTGTACTTCTGTCTTAGCCACATTAGGAGCTAGAGAAATAGGTTCTTTCCTTGGCTTTTTTTTTTTTTTTTTTTTTAAGATTTATTTATTTATTTGAGAGGAAGAGAGAGAGAATGAGCAGGGTGAGGGGCAGAGGGAGAAGGAGAGAGAGAATTTCAAACTGACTCCCAGAGTGGAGCCTGACATGGAGCTCCATCCTAGGACCCTGAGATCATGACCCAGAGAAAATCAAGAGTCTGACGCCCAATGGACTGAGCCACCCATGCACCCCTTGTCTTGGCTTTTGATGACACATTGCTTCCCTCACTATTTCTATGAAAGCCACCAAATGCTATTGCTCAAGAACTCTGTTTTTTATCACATATTTCCTCCTCCTATTTTTCGGCCTTTCTCAAAGATGCTTTTATTCCTTTAATTCATTCCTGACACTCTGTCCTGACTTCCTGTTCTGTAATAACCAGATAAAACCCACATCACCCTCACGTTTCCACCTGAGCTTCCTGCCATCTTTCATCATTCCCCTTTCCAAGCAGCATGCTTGTATATGTTACTCTTCACTCTAAAATTTACGTGGCTAATACTATATTAATACTTATATTTGTATCATATATTTTTCAGAGGTGACTGTAACAAGAACTTCTGCCCTATATGCTCTCCTGTAATGTGACTTCTCCACATATCCATGGAGAAATAAAGTGCATTTTTGCACCCTTTAAATCCTGGGATTGCTTTGACTAATAGAATATCCCTGAAGTGACATAATTTCTCTTCTGGGGGCAGACTTTAACTGGCATGATAGCTTGTGCTTCTTGCTTCTCAGAGGCCAGTTGCTGCAAGAAGTGAAACTATTTTTCTGTGTTAGTCTCAGCTACCTGGAGAGGCCCTGGAGGGTAAAACATCATAAGGAGAGACCAAGAGGCCAAGGAGGACTGAAGTTCAGACGTGTGGACAAAGAAGCCATCTTGGATATCTATCCATCAGACCTTCAGAAGGTATGAGAGACTCCAAGAGATAACTGCCCCACTGAGACGGCAACCTACACAACCATGAGAGATAGTGACACTTGGTTGTTGTAGACCACTCAACCCTAAGGTGGTTTGTTATGCAGTAACAGAGATCAGAAACAAAAGACAACTATCATTTACCTTATTAGTTTCTCATTGTGAGTGAAAGCAGGAAAGGCATTCCCTGAGGAAGTGATGATTGAGCTCTGTGTGAAAGAGAAATGGTAGCTAACTCAGAGAAGCAGGGAGATAAAAGAATCGACAATAAGAAGGGAAAGAAGGTCATTCAACAGGTGTAAAGAGAGCAAGAGAAAACATGGTGAGATGGAGAGTTGAGAGTATGGCCCACATGCCTTCCAAGGTCTGGCACTTCCAAAGAGAAACCACTCTAGCCCATGATGGTCTTTTCCTCTCCCTCATGGGTCATTGTCATTCCACTCATTTCGAATGTATTGATATACTTTCTTGGGAGAATTAGTACACAGTTACATTGCAAGCATGTTAACTTAATATCCCATGTGTGTATATCACACTAAAGTGCAAACTGCAAATTAGCAAATGGTATGAATAATATGTGTAATGGTGTTATGGATATACTAGGTGTTCAAAGAAGATGTGTTAAATTAAATATATATTTCACAGATGTCAATGAAATGAGATATATTTTCTAAGCATGATGTGTATATCACTTGTCCCTCGAAGACGAAATCTCTTTGCACTACAGCAAAACTATTCAAAACTCTTTTTCCCCTTGTATTTCAAGTCAACAGGGTGCCTTAAAAAATGACCCAGATATCGTGTGGCAGCTTCAATAAGTTGTGGTGAATTAGTCATCGAATCTTGAAATCACTCTGGTTCTGTCACAATGTGAAGACTCCACATTTTGCAAATTCACAAAATATTAGGACCATATTTTATTTGAATATATTTCTACTTTGATGACATTTTTAAAAATAAAACTTCATGAACTGGGCATAAGGAACATCAGATCTCCCTTAGTTTACCTCCCTTAGAAGTGAAAGAATCAACACGAAAATATTAATCTGTAGGTTTTTGCTCCATGACTGGATTCGTGTGTCCTTGACTATATCCTGCTGTTTGTTTCTCATCATTGTGATCACTGATGAGAACTTCACAGCAGAATGGACCCAGGGTGACCAGAGAAGAGTTTGATTCCATTCTTCCACGTCCCTAACAAAACTCTTGAGAGAGAAGGAAAATAGGAGTGAAAAATGAGAAAAGATTTAAAGGGAGAGGCAAAAGAAAAGAAATCTATTGTCCACATTTTATTTTCAGTAAAAACTCATAAGTATGCACAAAAGTGATGTTTCTGTCACTAACATGTTTGGATCTAATTACTTTCAACAGGAAAACATAAATAATTAATGATGAACATAGCTTTGCAAATATTCTAATGGTAAGTGCATCTATAGGTAATTCCGAGCCTTCTCAGTGTTGAGAAGGCAGAAATAATCAATGCATATGAATAAATTAATACAATTACCAGTAAGCTTTTTTAACTAGAAGCCTAAACAATGAGTGGCTCATTGACTTTTGTAATCCAATACATAGATGTACTTCAGATCTATATCTTTTGATCAAATTGTTATAATTCCAAAGGATTTAGAAAATACAGAGGCTATTTTATTGACCTAATAGTTCTGTTTTTCTAAAGTCTGACATTCAAAATTATCAGCCTGTTTGGAATCAGTAATTTCATAGAGAGATGCTAGGGGACATTCTGGCACCAGAAGTTACAACAGCACTTCAATATACGAAAGGTTTATCACAGAAATTTAATTACTGCTTGACTCAATGGTTCTATGTTTAATACAAAAAGAATTGACTCATCTTAATTTCGTGTCTAATCTCTTTAGTATATATATATATACCTTCTTCACGTTTTTATTTATCCTATTTCCCCACATTGCTTTACCTGGTATAAGCTCACTTTTATTAAAGATGTATGAACGCCATTATGAGAGGTTCTGATTTTCAGAAACGAGTGTACAAACATTCAGTTTACACATGCGTTATGAAGACCTTTTTGCTTGTAATTCTTCAACAACCAGCGTCTTGGTAACGCACTGTAAAAGACACAATTCTTGCCGTTCCACTGAAAGTACTCCTGCACAGCAGGTCACTGCGTCTGTCCTAAGAAAAAGGAATCCTAAATATTCCTCAAACAACTTACATCCTGCTAAGGAGATACACAGAAGGGTTTTGTTTGCTTTGTTGTTGTTGTTTTAGTGTTCTTAGAAGAGCTTGAAGAGCCAGTGTTTCTTGGTTCTACTTCATGCTTGAAGGAACTGGAATTCAAAAAAGTTCAAGGACTTCTGTTGTCACAGAATAAAAATCAGAGGCACGAAGCTCCTCCTGGCCGACGTACTTGCTCTGTGTCAGGTCCAGTTTTAAATTCCACCTTTCTGTGAGAATTAGCTATCCACGCCTCTTAATTCTACGTTGCATTAAGCTAAGTATTCTAACGCCTCAACTGCGAAATGGTTGCCACCTGGTGATATCTCTTCGCGCCTTGGTACAGAGGTTATATGTGAAGGCTTGACCATGACCACGCTTTTTCAAAACCAGTATTTTGAGCAATCTAGACTTGTGGTGACAACTATGTCGCCTAGCTATCATTAATGAGACATACGTAAATCAAAGAACATACTCAAAATTTGAAGCAGATAATCATCTTTCTCACATAAAACTATTTTTTGCATGTCTTCATAGGTATAAAACTGTCCTTGCATTACTTAAATATTTTCATCAGGTGTTGCCTAGTGGCACATAAACACTGCATGTTGAAATTAGAGCATGGAAAGAACCGCACGAGCCCAGGGGGATAGCGAAATTGCATTTTCAATGTAATTAGCTCTCTAATTACAAGGCCCAGCTTAGTCGATGTATCTGAAATATCATTAATTATGATTTATTTAAACACTGCTTAAAATAAATTATTCTTTATTTCCTAAAAGCTGAATTACAGGGGAAAATTTAATTTTAAAACCAACAGTGTTTAAAACATCTTATTATAATTTTTTAAAGGTTAATGCAACAATTACAAAGTTAGCAATTGCGCAAATGCAATTTTAAGAAGAAAACTTCATATAATATAAAGGCCTACAAATCACAAGAAATAAAAAAAATCTGCTTATATCAAATTGTTTCATAATAGAAACATTCCAAATATCTTCACATCAACAAATTCCGGTCATAATTTGCATATTTATTGTGGTAAAAATCATATAACATAAAATTTACCATCCTAACCATTTCTAAGACTACAGCTCAGTAGTGTGAAGTATGTTCACATTGTTGTGCCCTCAATCTCTAGAACTTGTTCATCTTCCAAAATCAAAGCTCTGTACCCACCCAACACCTCCCAGTTTGCCTAATCTCCCCTCCCCACCGAGCTGCTTTCTGTTTATAACTCGGGCCGCTCTGGCTACCTCGCATAAGTGGAATCACACAGTAATCATCTTTTTGTGACTGGCTTCTTTTACTTAGCACGATGTCCCTGAGGCTAATCATATTGTAGCATGTGTAAGAATTTCCTTCCCCTTTCAGCGAAATAATAGACTACATTTTGTTTATCCATTCACCCGCTGACGGACACCGGGGTGGTTTCCACCTATTGGCTATTGTGACTAGTGCTGCCATGAACATGGGTGTGCAGATATGCCTTCAAGACTTGATTCTTTTGGAGATATGTTTATATATATCCAGAATACACACACACACACACACACACACACAAGTGGAGTTGCTGGATCATATGGTAATCTATTTTTTAATTATTTCAGGAATCACCACCATACTGTTTCCTTTCCACTGACACAAAGGTTCCACTCTCTCTGCATCCTGGACAGCACTTGGTTTCTGTTTTTTCGCTAGTAGCCATCCTAAGGGGTGTGAAGTATACCTCGTTATGGTCTTGATTTGCATTTCCTTAATGGTTAGTGGTGGTCTTCATCTGTTCACAAGCTGGTTGGCAATTTGGATATCATCTTTGGAGAAATGTCTGCTCAAGTCCTTTGCCTAGAGATAAATTTTTTATCAGCCTCATATATTCACTACCTTTTCTAAACAAACAAGCAAAAAAAGTTTTGCTTTGTTTTGCTTTAATCGGATTAACAAGGTTCAATTTTAAAAGAGAGGAAATTTGTGAAACTGTTCTCAGGAAATTTTGTTTTGCTTTGTCTTTTAGTTTGTCTTCAGACTTCACCAGTTCGTAAGAGCAAAGAAAAAGAATCGTGCATTGGTCAATCAGTTGAAGTAGCTGAAAACAAATCGTGACCTAGGTTTGATCTGATGCAGAAATTCTAGCTCCCTCAGCCAGGGATGGGTTCCAGAGGCCCAGGAGCGGTGGCAGGAATGCCAGTCTTGAGAACCTGGAGGACCCGACAGAGGGCCCCACTAGCCCTGACACTGGGGTCCTTTGAAGACTAGTAACGGGCTCAGGGGAGTCCAGCGTCACTCATTCTCAAAGCCAGAATCGCTCACTGGCCTTAACTCTATTTCTAAGGAGCAGTCTTTGCTGCTCCTGACCTCCCCGCCTGGTCATTTCTGAGACTTTTATTCCAGTCGCTTGAGCAGGATACTGCCTGGTTCTTCTCCCCTGGAAATGCTACCCTAGGCCTTCTTCCCGCGTTCGAATTTCTGCTCTCGCCTCCTTGTCCTCAGTGCCTCTCGCCGAGCATCCTCAGCTTGAGCCCAACCGATCATTTCTCTTCCCATTCTCGGGTGCATTACCTACCTCCAGCTTTCTTTGCCGCACAAAACTAGTCCCTTTTTCTGGGAGTCTCACCCCTTTTAGTTTCCCAGCTACTGTTTTCTGCACTTAACCTTAAATTTTTAATAACTGCTCACATTGATTGTACCCTACCTTCCTTTGTCAAAGTTGATTTATCCAAGAGTGGGCCAATCTCTGCCCTCCCTGGGAAGAGAAGAAATCCCCTCTAGTGGCAGCTTTATGTGATTTAAAGCCTGCCAGCCTATGAGAGAAGCTGATCTACAGACAGAAGAGAAACAGTCAGGAGGGTGTCAAACGCCTGGTTTGGGTCACCCCTTAGGTTAAGCAACATCTTGCCATTCTGTGGTGAAGCAATCCAGCTTTTCAATAAAGCCCCCTCTTTGCCAGAAATAGTTTGAGTGGATTTCTATGACTTGCAAACCAAAAGATTCAATATGAATATTTTTATCACCTGGGGCCGCTGAATCACCTTCCCTTTATGAGATCCTGAATCTGGCCTGGTCAGGCCTTAGCTTTCCTTTGCCTGGCTAGCAGGACCTTTCTACAAGACTTTCCTGAAACCATATGAAGCAAATATACCTCTGCTGGCCTGCGAAAATTTCTCCTAGGAAGTAGGTTTTCAAAAGATACTTCAAGACTTAATAATTTTTCCTTTCCTTCCTTTCAGAAGACTTTTGTAACTAAAATTGCCCCCCTATTATTCAGGCTAGAAGGCCTTACACCGGTCTGTACTTGCATCTTCTGATGAAGTGTCTATGAACATCACCCTTGTCCTCTCCACCAAACAGCAAGTTCATTTAGGCTTGGTATGAGTGGGCCTGTCTCATCTGTTTTCCAGGCCCCACAATATTGATTTGAATTTGGACTCTGATCAAAGAGGACTTCTATTCAAATGAGCTCAGGGCATTAAAAGTAAATATACAAGAGCATTCTTAATGTAGTGGTTTCAGGGCTGTAGGATAGAGGGGGTTGGGGGCACAGGAGCCATTTGGGTTCACTACTAATTTTCCGATCAATGTGTTATCAGTGAGTGCGGGGCAGAGTGCAGCACCGGTCTGTAAGGAAGTCACAGAAAATAAATTTAAGGGTGAAGTTTGTCATGAGTCGACAATGAGGGACTTTTAGCAATTCATTTCACAGAGCTCCAATCGCATTGCCTAGCCCATGCCTGATTCTGATGTAAGGAGATAGTTCAAATATTCTGTGAGAAATACAACTCTGTACATGTTCAGAAAATCTTCTGTGTTCTTTGCTCCCATTAAGGGTAATCCAAAACAGACCAGGAAAAAAAAAAAAAAGAACAGAAAAAAAAACAAAAAAACCAACACCAGGGCAACACCTTTACTCATGAACTAATCATTACTTTACACCTCAGTATGTTCATGCCTGCTTCAGGCCAATTTCCACGAGAATTCTAAATGTTTTGATTGCTCAATAAACCACTGACATAGTACAAGGGGCCCGAGCAGCCATAGCAGGCCTCCCCAAGTATGAATTCCCCAAACCTACTTATTTGCCAGCAGCTGCAATCTTCTGATCTCCAAAGTCACATGTACTTGGAGCCCAGCCTTTGTTTAGATCAATTGAAGTGCTCTGAGCAAAATGCGCGCCTCTTCCTTTAAAGTACTTTTGCCTCTGAGTTGTCAGCAATGTATTTATTATAAAGAGAAATTTACTAATATGAAAAAGCCTATTTGGGAGGTTAAAAACAAGGCTATGTGTTCTAGAAATTTAAATTTCCTCTCATGTTTTAATTTACAAATCGGAAATGTCATTGAAACCTGCTTTGGGGGGAATATGTTTTGAATCCTATGTCAATTGCTAACTGAAATATACTATCTCATAGTAAAGGAGATACATGCACTTTTAAAAAGATTTATTTATTTGAGAGAGAGAGCGCACGCGTACGAGAGAGAGAGCACAAGAGAGAGCACGAGCGGGGGTGGGGGTCAGAGAGAGAAACAGAGCAGGGAGCCCCACATGGGGCTCGATCCCAGGACCCTGAGATCATGACCTGAGCTGAAGGCAGACGCTTAACTAACTGAGCCCCCCATGTGTCCTGATACATGCATGTTTTGGAAAAAAGAATCTGGTTAAAATCCTGGCTGTTCCTATTTTGACTGCGCTTCTTCAGGGAACACATGCCTTCTCCAGTCTTACCAAAATCAGGGAAGGTTTTGAAACTCTTTGTCGGTGCCCGGTGCAGTGGGTGCGTGTGGAGCTGGAGCTGGGGATGGAAGAAAAGATAGAGGTGACAGGTCAACTGCAGGGATCCAATTGCTCACATAGTCGCCCAAAAGGTCAGGAAAGGACAAAGTTATGGGACAGAAAATACAAGGCAACGTTGCCGCGCCCCAGCATTATAGGAACGCTAACGGGACAAAATGCAGATTGCCAACTACCGTCATTAAATTACATTTGTCTTGCAATATTTGAATACGGTTTTCAGATTTTTCTCTCTTATCATAGCCTGCTTGTTTTCTTCTTTGTAAATGTTTGAGATTTCATGTGACTTTGTTACTGGGAATGGACTGGAATTTATGACAACTCAAATTTAATTCTGAAGATTTTCATTTTATTAAAATTTAGGAATAATTTTAAATTGATTCTCCATTATGAAAAATTGCCAGTATTTTAAATTTAGATATAATAGCTCTTATAAAATAGGTTCATATAATCCTATGAAGAGCTGGAAGAACAGGAATGATTATTTCTAATTCATAAATGATAAAACAGTGTCTCAGGAAGCAATATGGAACAAAGAACAGCAAAGCAGAGACAACTTTCAGGTTTCCTGGAAACTCAGTGCTCTTTCCAATATAACACAGGCCATTAAAAAAAAATTTCTCCCAATAGTATACTACCAGGGGAATAGTTTCTACAGAAACCTATGAAGTTTTCTTGTTTTGTTTTTTTAAGTGTTCTACATACATTAGCATTGATGCTAAAGACAATTTTGCCAGGAATAAAGTTTACATTGTAGGTGCAAGGGATTTTCCAATTTAGTATTTGAATCCTTACTGAGTGGAATTTATGTCTCATGCCAACAGAAAGCACAATCCCATTAATCCCCAAGTTTTCCTAAACAGTAGCTAATAATAACTTACTTATCCTTGCTAACGGATGGATCTCTATGAGAAGGTAGGAACACGTTTTTGTTGTAGTAGTTTTAATGAATGAGAGCTCCTTCCGTTAGGAATTGGTTTTGTAGCAGCTGTTTTGTTTTGTTTTGCATTCTCTAGTTTTGCGTACATGAGGGTTTTAAGTGTATATCAAGGCCCTGCTTCAAAACTCAGTTTATAGATAATAGTTTAACATATTATCATCTTAGTTCTTTCCTATATTCAAAGATAACCTTTGCACATTCAAAGTCATGCTAACAAGCCAGAGTCTCACTTTCTGAGACTTGCCGGGAACCACCCTGATGCTCTGCTGACTGACTGCTTAAAGTCTCTGCAGACAAATCTCCGAGCAGGAAGAAAATCATACGTCATCTGGCCCTCCTTCCACTTCCACGGGTGTAGCTTCGGGTTTGGTCATCTTTTCCTGTCTCGTACTTAAAAGATAATATGAGATAATAATTAAGAGATCGTTTCTTTTCAAATCTTCCCTACAGGCAGATCTTTTCCATCAAAATCATATAACTTTTTATTTTTTAAAAATTTTCTAAGGATTATTACCCTTAACTTAAATTCTTCCTATTACAAAACCTTTCATTAATACTTAACATTGTTTTGGATGTAAATTATGCCCTTTTTTCTTCTTCTGTTTGTAAGGTACAGCATAATAGTTAACGTTTTCCTGTTAACTATACTGGAATTAAAATTAAAAACTTAATAAAGAAAACATTTCCTTATAGATTTTATGATTTTGGAAGTAATATTGGGTCACCCGTCACCTTTTGTTCTCCACATTTTCCAATCTCAGTTTGCGTGACTCATCCATAGACCTTAAATTGTCACCTGTTTCTTCTTCAGCTTTTCCTTCTACTTAATATTCAGTAACGACAAATACAGAATCTTGGCAAATACTTTTTTTTTTTGACAATGAAAAAGTTACTTAACTACCTTAACATGATTTTCTCAATTCATAAAATATGAGCAGTAGAACGTCATAAAATGTTATAAGGATTGAATGCGAAGTAATTGCATATGATACATCGAGCACAGTGCCTAAAAGCACTTGGTAACTAGTATACTCTGCAAAGCTCCTAAGCTGAGGAGAGGAGCGTGGGGAGGATATTTCTCTGTAGAAAAGGAAGGAGGAAAGGCAGTAAGGAATGGGGGAGGAAGGGAGGGAGGGAGGGAAGGAAGGAGAGAGGGAGGAAGGGAGGGAGGGGAAGAGGAAGGAAGGGAGGGAAAACCACTAAATTAGCCTTTACCAAATTTCACGGATTCCGGAAGAAGGATTTTCTCCCCACTCTGGTCAGTTCGAGAACGCTGCCTGTCCTTTACCTGTCCACAGCGATGGCGTGGCGATGGTTGGTGGGGACTGACTCTGTTTTTGGTTTTGCTACTGGCCTCCTCCGAAGTAGGCTATCTCTCTACAAATGTGTACTTGATTGCTTTACACCCGTGTGTTCTGCCTGCTGTTCTCATTTCCCCAACTCCGGAGCTGATGTTACTATTCTTCAAATTGAGGGCGCCCTGAGGATGGAAACCTGCAGGGAAGCAGAATGAACTTAATCCCATTGTTCGTTTCTATTCTCAACTGCTCAGCAAGCAAAGAGCAACTCCTTACAGAATGTGTGGCTCCTGAGAGCGAAAGGGTAATGAACTGTGAAACCAGATGGCTCAGTCCCCTCGAGCCATTACAGGGTTAACTTCCCACTTACTTGGGAGTTCCAAGAGGACCACCTCCTGCCGATCACCTCCTCACACCCCCGTGTTACTGTGTCTTAAAAGAAGTCTCCTTTTATTGGGAAAAAGAAACGTTAAAATGTGTTATGATCGACAAGAGCACAAGCTGTCCGTTCTCCGTTGTAGAAACTGGTAGCGACTGCTTCCGTTTCCTCCCAGTAATTTGAAAAAGTGGATACTTCAGTGTGGGAAGGTAGATGCAAGTTCTTCCTGTGGACTGAAAAAGTACAAATGCAGGTCCTACTTCCAACAGTGTGCTTTGTGAGGAGCTCCATACCATCGTTTCTCTTTTTCTTATGACCTTTCTGTCCGTCGTTGGCCATCAAGAATTCCCCTTCGCTCAGGCCCGTGGCCCCTGGAAAGGCTAACGGCCACCTCGCAGGCACGTCAACGGAAGGCTCTGCCCATGAAAAAAAATTAGAACTTTTACTACAAATACAAGAAAATTGAAATCATAGCCCTGGTCCTTTTCCCTTTCTATCCATTCTATTTTTCAAATAATTTTTTAGGGATGACGATAGGGGCCACATGTGATATTAGTGGTCACAGTAGTCTAAAAACATCTTTTTCTCAAAACTGAGTGAAAAGTGCCTCCATCCAGTGAAGGTAAGATGAGAAGAAGAGGAAGCCAGTGTTGTTCACTTGGTCCACATTGCAATTTTTATTGTCCTTTGGCTCTTCTTTCATTATGTAGTAAGTTGCTTCCCATAGAGACAGTGGCAGCCGGCCCTGCAGTGAAGGAGCGCGCCTGATTTCTCAGGGCCTTTCACGAAGGGAAGGGGTTTCTTTGTTTGTTTGTTTTTAAAGATTTTACTTATTTATTTGACAGCGAGAGAGAGACAGCCAGAGAGAGAGGGAACACAACAGGAGGAGTGGGAGAGGAAGAAGCAGGCTCCCAGCGGAGCAGGACTCAATCCCAGGACCCTGGGATCATGCCCTGAGCCGAAGGCTTGTTTAAAGACTGAGCCACCCAGGCGCCCCACAAAGGGAAGGTTTTAAACGATCTAATTTTGGGATTTTTGTCATTCTGATAGACGCCAAAAATGTCATTTTCATGTATTTTCTTTTTCACGTAAGTTGGTACCCATTTAAACAGGGAGTCCTCATTTTGCACTGAAGTGTGAAAACATAAAAATACTTGCACACTGAAATCATGCGAAGAGATCTTAATAACCCTTGCGATCTGGGTGCACATTGCTCAGAGCGCCCAGAGCTGTGCCCACGGTTTCACCAGATAACATTAGCCAGTTTGTGCTCAGACAGTGAAAGCAACCTTTCCTGGCAGTGGAGTCAACCTCAGTCCTCTCACAATGGCTGCAGATGGGTTCAACCGCAGGGGCTTCCTGTCCTTCGCACATCTGAAACTAAAAGATATTAAAACAACTTTGGTTTGTTTCTTATATTTATCAAACTTTGCTAACACGGTGGGTCCTATAACTTCGTGGAGGCCTGGATCTCACCCTATCTTTGCTGCTACTTTCAAATCTCCTCACATCCAGTTCTACTCCAGCATCATCAATTTTCATGTCCTTACTACACTTAAATCTTTGTTGGCTAATTTCCTCTTTCAATGATCCATTCTTGTAAAACGATACAACGGTTTGTCATTGGGAGACAAAGAAACAACAGGATTTCATGTTTTGCTGTCTGTGCATAAAGTGAGTGACAGGATACTCAGTGACCCGTCGCCAACAGGCTTTGAAAGGGGTGACATGACGGACACTGGTCATAACGCGTATCTGTTATGTACATAGAGATTTGTGGACTGAAAGCCGGCGGTGAGTGTTTATGCAGTTACGCAGGGTTAATGCATCATCGTTACCGAAACTGAACCTCGTCGTTGAGGGACTAGTGCTATTTAACTAAACTGCAATAACAAGTTCATGCATTATGAAGACGGCATACAAAGTATTTGAAAGTGGTTTTTTCCCCCCACGTTTTAGAACAGTTTTGAAGACATGAAAATTTTCAGCTCTATGTCAGGTAGAATTCTTCTATGAAGTGATCTATTCTTGCTGCTTCCCCCCCCCCCCCCGCAAATAGCTATATTTCTTCTATAGAAATAAGATATTTAGATTTTTAAAAATCTTGTCTGGGGTCAGTAGTGGTCTCGATGTATGCATCAAATATAGGTTGGTTACTTCAGGTTGGTCTTTTACCTTAAGAAAGGGTATTTTGGCTGCCCTCTTTTGTTATCTGAGTTCTGCGGCCATTGGGCCGTCTTGCTGCCCCCTTCCCCTGAAACAATATTTGCTGTTCTTCATCCAAGCTTAGGGGATGCCCTTACCACTCGCAGCAGACCCTACCCTTTTATTCGAATCTGTGAATTATGTCTGTCTTCTGATTTCACTGAAAGTGAGCATACAGGTTTTGTTAATGTTCATCTTGTTACTTTTGTATGAAATCCAGAAAGACGAAAGGGAAATTGCTGCCTTGCATTTCATGTTTCCCTAGTGGTAATGGCTGGCTTTATCAACACAAAGTTAAACAAATTTTATTATTTAATATATACATTTAGCTCAATAAAGTTGGACTTTTAAAACTAAATTATCTGTGAATTCTTTTGTCACCATAGCTGCCAGGGGCTTGGTTTGTGGGAAAAGTGTGATTATAAAGGGAGAGCATGAGGCAGTTTTGGGGGGATGACGGAATGGTTCTGTATCCTGATTACAGCAGTGGTTATGTAAATCCATGTGTGTGATAAAATGTCATAGAACTATTTAAAAAATGAAAAAAAATCCATGGGGAATACAAATAAGGTGTTTTTTAAAAAGATTTTATTTATTTATTTATTTTAGGGAGAGAGAGAGAGAGAGAGCATGAGCACATCCTAGTGCACAGCCAGGGGAGGGGCAGAAGGGGAGAAAGAGAGAGAATCTGAAGCAGACCCCTCACTGAGCACATAGCCTGATGCGGGGCTCAGTCTCACCACCAGGAGATCGTGACCTGAGCTGAAACCAAGAGTCAGAGGCTTAACCAACTGAGCCACCCAGGCGCCCCACAAATAAGGTTTATGAGTGTTTTTTTTAACAGTGTTTTCTCAATGTCAGTTTCCTGGTTTTAGTAAGCGTACTGTGGTTATATAATCCTACCACTGAGAGAATCCGGGTGAAGAATACACAAAAACCGTAAATCATTTTTCCAAGTAAAATAAAAAGTTTGCTTACATTTGAGCAAATTTTTGCTCTAATTCTTAGATCAATTTCTTTTTTTTTTTTTTTAAGATTTATTTATTTATTTATTTATTTATTTATCTGAGAGAGAGCATGAGTGCGGGGTGGGGTGGGGAAAGGGCAGAGGGAGAAGCAGACTCCTCAGTGAGCAGGGAGCCCCACGTCAGCTCTATCCCGTGTTCCCCACATCTTGACCTGAGCCGAAGGCAGACGTTTAACTGACTGAGCCACCTAGGCGCCCCCAATTTCTTCTTATAGAAACTTAGACCTTGCAGATATTTAGATATGCTTTGAAATAGTAGGAAACTCAGTGATACTGTTTAGTCTGTGCTCATTCAAGGTTCAGATGTGTTTCATTATGTCATGGTTGTATTTTCATACAGCATGGTTATCTTCACTTGAAAAATTGAATAAAAAATTTCTCAAAACTGGGATATATGCTACTGTTTCCTGTACTGATCTATGATGGGAAAACAGAGGCATCTCTGTTCAGTAGTGTGATAGGTTAAAGAAGAAAGTATCATCCACTCGTCTTTGAAATAATTAAACTTCTCTACGGATTCCCTTATGGGGAAGGAAGAATGTCAGAATAATCAATACAAAAAGTGGAATGTAAAATCTTAGAGGTTGACCTGGGAAACCTGGCAATGGGAAATCACTCAGCTGGGATTAAGAAGGTCCGTCACAGGATCCAGATGAAGTTTTCCGAGTCAATCTGCTAAAGGAGGAAGCTGAGCGAGTAGACCCAGGGCCACGCTTCACAAACCCGGCGGGTTTTCAGAAAATCCTGAGAAGCGGCTGATGTGGCCAGCTGGGTTTGGAAATCCCCTGATCCAAGATAAATTTTACATCAAGAATTCCTGTTTTAAGCAGGACTATAACAACATCCATTGCAGAAAGAAGTGATATTCCTGTCTAACAACCAATTGATTAAAAAAATGAGAGTTCGTAAACTAACCCATATATGCATTTTCAGACCGTACAGAAATATTCTTATTTATAATTGCTTTTTGTCCATTGGAAATTCTCGATCACCTCCAATCTTTATTCTTAAGCATTCCCTTATGAGTATATTTGACGAAACATATCTTAAATAGCAGCTTTGGTGCCATGAAGTCAAGTTTTCTTTGAGCTATTCTGAAGTACTTCGTTATCATGAAGGAATTCATTATTCAAGGTTTGAGTAGGGTCACTACAAAAAAAAAAAAGGGAGGAAATACTTCAGATAAAGCCTCTATTTGACTTTATAAGTGATAAAACATTTCTTTAATGTAAGTTTTCTTTTATATTCTCTCTAGCTTTCCATTACTTAATTTTCAAAAATGACTGACCAGTTTTTCTCTCCCTTAAAACATATTTTTTAAATTGCTTACCACCTCCCTGGGGAAACTACTTGAAGTTCTTACTCTTGTTTCAATCTATATTAGCATATACTTCAGTTAAAAAGGAAAAAAGGTTTTTCTTTAATGCCAAAGACTGTTGTTGTGGTTGTTTTTGTCCTGAAGCCACTGATATGTTTTCAAAGCAGAGCTACTCCTGTGAATATTCCTGCAAGGCGCACCACAGCAGAAACAAATACAGGCCGGATAACTAGGGACGTGGGCCACTCTTGCCCACTTCCCCCCTTAAGGTTAAGGGTGTCACTCTTGGCCCAAGTCCCACACTTGCACCGCCATCACTGCCCTGCGAGAAGGCCTGGAACCTACAGTGACTGCGTCTGGTGTCTTTTCTTCCAGGAAGTACTTGTGAGTTTGGACAGAGAAGATGCCAATATCATACAGAGTAAAGTTTGATGGGGAAAGTATTTCAAAGCATGACGGCCACAGTCTTCTCCCTTAGGAAACTATGAAAGGCCCAGACACTGCTCTGGGAACCTCGAAGAACAGCTTGTTGAGTGAAGCGTAAGCACGCTGTGGTTAAGGCAATGGCATAAAGCTGAAATCTTGGTTGAACCTCAAACAATTCTGCCTGATCTCCACGTGTTTCTGCATCTTCTTCACAAATACATTTATATAATTCTCCAACTTCCACAGAGCAGATACAGGCACAAACTAACACAAGAGCCACCCTGTTCTTGATGTCCTAAGCCTGCCTGACACACACAGCCATTGGGGTTTGAGGACACCTCCCAACACCAGCACCAGCACCACTGCCTTGTTCCGTCTGAACCTACAAAACCCAAACCTCTCAGCTACGTGTCCCAAACCTTATTTTATCCTCTAGTCCCTTTGAACTTGAATTTTAATGTTTTGTATATTGGTTTTTTCTACTTTGATTTGAATCAGACTTTCACCTGTCAATGTCTCTTTGTCCCTTTCAGCTCATCTTCTGGTGTTGTTAGTAGACAATTCCCCATGAATCCCTCATGTTTCTGCCCATCTTGTGGCATCATTTGTCTGGATACCTGTTCAAGGATGTCTGTGTAGCAAATAGCCTTGGAAATATGGTGTTTCCTTTCAATGCGGAGGGCAGATTTCTTTACTGTACAAGATAAAAACAAGGCTCTCTCTGGGGCAAAATTTGGGCAAGTCTGCTAGCAGCCCTTTTGTAAGATTGAGAGTCCTAGGCTCGTAGTTCCTTAGTTGTGCATGTGACATCTGTCCGGACCTGCTCCTGCATCATTCCCACACAGCGTGGGGACAGGGAGAACCAGTGCAAACATGAAGCCCCTGATGCCTGCTGTGCAATGAGTAAGAAAGTTCTTTGTCTCTGACCTCAAAGTCTTGTGTCTTCTGTGGTATAGCTATGAAACTGTGGCACGCTGACTTGTGAGTTTATAAGTGGGGTAGAATGTGATGTCACAATTCTTGATATGCCTCAGTTGACATAAGCACTATGGCTGGCATTTTCTAGCTGGGGTTTCCTAGCATTTATTTTCCTTTCCTAATTACATCCCGATTCCCTCTTGAGAATTTTGTATTCCCTATTGGATACGATCTCAGGAAAGTGATTTGATGTTCTGTCCTCTCCTCGCTAAGAGATGGGAGATGATGACCCAAGCTAACCTTCCTGAAACTTATGCAGAATGACAGACACAGTGAAAACAATTGGCATTCATTTATCCCAGCTCCCTAAACAAATACTTCCTGCTATTTCTGAACATCCTTGTTTTAGAATCTATAGATAACTTGAACTCTGCCTGTGTCCACACCAGTTTTTTCACATTTCCCATGAGTTTTCTCAGTTTCTAATATTCCCCAAATACATCTCCTTTGGCTTGAGTTGGTTTTTGTCTCCTTCAACCAAAGACTTCTAAAATACTCAGCCTTGGTCCAGCACCCTGCAGGGCCTCATGTGCTTTATATGTGCTGTGGATTGGGTTTTCACAGGACATGGTTAGCCTTCGCTACAGTTTGGGGATGAGAAAGAAGACAATATTAGACACATAAATTAAAAAAAAAAACACTCTAAATTTCTAGATTCTGTAGATCTTTTCTCTGGCTACAAAGCTATTTCAAAGCATTCATTTATTAATTTAACTATTATTTACTGAGCACCTCCTTTATACCAAGAACTCTAGGAATATGGCAGTGTCTCTTTTCTCATAGCTTATAATCTTATTCTATTCTATAGCCAATTTTTCTCTTTCTTTAAAAAGAGGCTGTTAAAATGTAAATGCTTTGTGGGCATAAACCTTAGTTTTCTTGTTTTTCACTTTTATTGGTGACTGCTTATTAAGTACTCAATAAATATTTACTGACTAAATAAATTGATCTCACTTCCAGTAGGAAGTTGCTGGCACTGACATGTCTCCATTATCAGTCACAAACAATTGTCCAAAACAGTGATGAAAAGCATTAGAGACCAAAGGGATGAGGGGATAAAGTTCTCTTTGTAGTTAAGTCTTAAGTTAGTATCAATACGACAAATTTTCAGTGTCGAATGGACACTAAAAGTCATTCTTTATTCAATAAGAACTTAACTAGAAAGTAAATATGATTACTATTAAAGAGAACAATAATAAATGTGAGAAATGTAAGTAATAAAATAAATGTGAATAAAAGTTAATTTACAGTTTAATGAAAGCCTTTTTTGCACAAATCAAATTTAGAACTTTAAAAGATGGGGCGCCTGGGTGGCACAGCGGTTAATCGTCTGCCTTCGGCTCAGGGCGTGATCCCGGCGTTACGGGATCGAGCCCCACATCAGGCTCCTCTGCTATGAGCCTGCTTCTTCCTCTCCCACTCCCCCTGCTTGTGTTCCCTCTCTCGCTGGCTGTCTCTCTCTGTCGAATAAATAAATAAAATCTTTAAAAAAAAAAAAAAAAAAGAACTTTAAAAGAAGGCAAAATCATAGTCTTCATTAATTAGTTTATACAATCTCATCTTGTTGTCTCTTTTGGAGCCTGTATTTTTGTTTTAAGATCGTATTTTCTTTTGTTTTCCATCCTGGTACACATTTTTAAAATTTTATTTCACCAGTTTTATTTCATTTTCAATGGGCTATTTTTTTTCCCCACATGTCCAACAATTTTCATTGCAGCTTCTAGTAAGATCTACATCAAATGAGTAATTATCAGGTTTCAAATCAAATGCCTATTAGTATGGTTACCAGAAGACCTTCTGGTGGCTTCTTAGGGAAAGGGCCAGGGAGTGATGTGTCTGTGATACAGAGCAGGGCCGACAGCCTACACTTACGCTTGTTGCATCCCTGAAAACACTGGCTTTCCCTGTTTGCTGCATAATTAAAGGACAAATGGATATGTTTTCTCATTTTAGTGATAGTTACTAAGTTCTTCCTAAAAGAATAAACTGAATTCAATTTAATTGTCTCCAGTTACAAAGAGGTCAGATCAGGTTATCAGCTAAAAAGCAATCGGTCAGCCGCATATGTTCTAATAAATGATAAATAATCGGCTTACTTGTCTGCTATATTAAGTACAAAGTAAGTGAATAGAACAGATGGGAAAGCAGTGATAAGAAAATACATACTATTTCTCACTGAATTTGATCACTCTTGGAGTTTGGGTAAGCTCAGTATATTTTAACAAGTGGACCAAAATAGCAGAATTTAAATATTTCTCCCACAGCTGTTTCTGAATGAAATGAAAGTGCCACAAAAAGGATAGTGACTGAACACTTACTGTGTACGAGACAATCCAAAAGATACAGAGATGAGTAAGACTCAGTTCCTGTCGGAAAGGACATTACAGTGGCATAAAAGGAGACAAAATGTTTAGCATAACGCAGAAGAACCATAAAAGGCAAGTATAAAATACAACAGTAATTAAAAAGCACTTCTCTCTGGCTGGGAGATGGGGACAAAGATCAATGTGAGCAGAGAAATATGGCTCAGAAGGAGCGTGGAGTGTTCTAGCAACAGCAAATATGTCTGTGGGGGTTGGAAGCAGAGGGTTTGGTGCCTGGCCAGCGGGGGTGGAGCAGGAGAGGACAGGGAGCAGCAACGGCGGGAAGGAGGGGTGAAAGATGGTCAGTGAGGGCTGTTTGTGACAGGCCTGGCCTGTGCCGTTCTCTGAGACACACCAGGAGATACCGAAGCTTTGCGGGCAGGAGGGTGCCATAATCAGAGGGATGTTCTAAAGAGATCACTGCGGCTACCTGAAGGACAGACTGCAGAAGAGACAGACTCAAGGCTGGCTGGAGCCTGTGACAAGAGAGCCACGCTGTAGGGGATGCATTTGCTATCGGTCTGCAGGGTTGGAGAAGGCCCAGCACAGAGGAGAGGCGTGCTGGTGCTGGGGGCTTCTGGGAAGCCAGGTGAGGCCCACACAAGAATGATGGCAACAGGCGGGGGGAGGGAGTCGGCAACTTGGAGGGCGGGAGCCCATGGGTGACGGCTACAACCTTGCGGGCAGCGAAGGGAGGCCAGACAACCTGCGATGTATTTCTCACCCATGATTAACAGGCGCTCCGTAAAAGACTGTGGAGCAGGCACTCCTCATCGAGAAATTCAACAAACAAACGAAAACAAAAACAAACAAAAACCACCAGTATATGCAAAGTTAAATGAACTTGTCTTTTCCTAAAGGACCTCTCAGAGATTTTAATATGATGATGCGCCTTATGAGCGGTCAAGAGAGAAGAAGACACGCAGCATTTAGGAAACCTAGTGTAACATAAAAATCTATTTTAGACCTAGCAACACATGTTGGAGACCAAGTGCAGTAATGTTACTTTGGAGTTTTAAACCTACCTGCCTGGGAGAGCGATGTGTAAAGTAGAAGCCATCTTAGTGATTCAGTTAGGGTGGGTATTTCGTTTTCTAATCAAACTATTAAGTATTTAAAACTTTAGTCACATTATATTTTAACGTAAAATATATGGCAGTGCGTCATCCCTTGGTTAATTTCTTGAGGAAGGACCAAAGCCTTTTCTGCCAAGAAGGGCTCCCTGATGGGATTTCCAGGTCCTCGTTTGTGCATAAGCCACGCCCACAGAGCACCATCTACAATATTGGATTTCAGTTTCGTTCAAGTAGAATGGAAACTAGTCACAAGAGTTAAGAGGACTGGTGTTCAGTGAGAAAGTTGATGGCTTTAGGTTTGAATATACTGAACTTCCAGAGTTTTAAGACATGCATGCAGTTTTTTAGCAGGTATTTGGAAATGCATAACTTGCCTTTCCTTATGAGAATTAATCCAAATTATAGCATTTCTTTTTTTGCACGTATACAGTGTTTATGTTTGCTACAAAAGGCTACTAATGCAGTTACTAAATCACCGTCGAATCTCATGAAAGCACATGGTTCTTTTAACCTCTACCTTCACAATAATCATTAGCTTCAGACACAGGAGGGTTACCCTTAGATTAGTGGTTATGGTGAGGGTGATGGTTAAGTAGGTATGTTCAATTTGTAAAAAATTACAGGACAGTGCCTTAAGATTGGTGTGTTTTCCTGTACATGTTTTAGTTCAGCATAACTTTACAAACAAAATGGAAGTAACACTCATTAAAACAGTACATCAATTCTTTTGGGACCTATTGTTACATCACTTTTTAACATGTAGACCAAAAAATATGGAAAAGCTTCTTCCAAACATTAGAAATATATTCTTCTACGCATATGTTTCTTGTAATTTAAATTCTGTCAGTGTGGGTAATGATTGTGTACATTTAAGAGTAGTCATCAAAGTATGCAGTAAATTTCACATGACTCCATTTTAATACTGGATAATTTTAATTTTACTGTACTAGCAAGACAAGCCAGCAGAAGCCCTATCTTGAAAGTAAAATTAGTGCATGTATTTGCTTAATGAATGAAAATTTTCCCCAAATCCAGGAATCGAAGCTTTCAGAGTATGTATCACCACTATTAGTTGGAAGGATTCCAACTACTAGGGCAAAGGAGTGAAAACCTTAGTCATTGCCAAGTTCTCACAGTGTATTTCTTTGGACCACCAGCTAGAAAACCCCATGTAAGTTTTAGTCAACCAGTCTGTTTCAAAATTCTTCTAAGTACACCACCCCTTTGTGTTTAAACATTGTTATTAAAAAGTTTGAGTCAGATTTTTATTAATCCAACACATTTATAAATGATATATGGTAATTACTGCAGAACTCTGTAACTATCATAAAATCACCTAACACAGAATACCTTACTGGCCTTTTTAGAAACCGCTCCCTGGAGTCATGTATCGTATATATTCACACACAAGCACGTACATATATACGACGTTGTGTTCTGGTCAGAGAAACGGATCATGAAGTGACTCAACTTTACCGAGTGAAGAATACACAGAAACGAATGATCATACTTGCAACAAACTCCAAACTATCGAAGGCGAGATGGCCATAACATCCTGACGGCCAAGGAGCGTGCGCGCACACGACTGCCAGGCTTACGCAATTTCAGAGTCGTGAACCTGCGTGCTGACGTCCGGCACACCTATGGTTTTCAATCACGGGAAAAAGAAAAAGAACACTAAGTCCTTACAGAAGCCTTGGGAAGACAGAGAGTCTAGATCTTTTTGTTTTTCTACCTTCCTTGGTGAAGTTTTTGTAGCTCATTTTTTTTTTTTTTTGGTAAAATGTTTCCAAATTCATTTTCTCCGTATTTATTTAAAACAAGTTACAACTTAAAACTAATAGTTGTTTTTACTGTAAACACGTCATGCATGTTCTGCTGGCTCCAGGATAAAATTAAAACAAGATATCCTCTGTAGAGCAAATATATTTATTATGCACTTTCATATACATAGGGATTTTTGCTTAATATAATACAAGGAATAAAATAAAACTTTTACAATGTGAAATTCAATGTACATTTTAGGCTATTTACATACCCCAAACCAAGGAAAAAATAAAAAGAAAGCATTTGTCTGCAACTACATTTGCTGAGAAGTGTAAAT
This sequence comes from Ursus arctos, assembly GCF_023065955.2. NCBI lineage: Eukaryota > Metazoa > Chordata > Mammalia > Carnivora > Ursidae > Ursus > Ursus arctos. Next base: position 17,753,988 of record NW_026622775.1, read on the forward strand.
GGAGAACAGTAAGCAAAACAAACATTTGCATAGCCAAACAATATTGAGAAAAATATTTACTCCTGTTTTTAAAGTAGTGAATTATTTTTGGTAAGGATTCCAGTAGGGGTGGAGGATAAGGAAGAGAGACAAAAGATACTGGCTGTACTTTGCAGTACACAGGAGTTCCAGTCAATTTTCCTTCCAAAACCTTTTCTACATACATTCAGATTTTAAATTTTTCATTACTGTATTTTTTATCACTTCCCTTATTATCAACTCACGACTTCTAGGGAATGGGCACAGATGGAATGTTAAAAAAGTTATAAGCACATGGCATCCTAGGTGTGTAAATCACATCAGGTGATGTGATTTACACAATTTGAACATTTTAATTTTTAAAATAGCTATTTAGGCATTTTAAATTGAGGGGACTATTTTTTACTCTTCTTCATGAAGCAAAAGCCATTTTCAGTCATGCTATTAAGTCCCCCACAAAAACAAATAGGCCAAGCAGGGCATCTTCAGCACCGTTATCACCCTTACCCTAACTAAAGCCACTTCTGTCCTATTCCAAAACACAATCAATACAAAAACATCCAGAGGAATACTTACTTTTGAAAATCATATTTTTCCAACAGATCCTCTTCCTACCAACTGTTTCAAGTGTACATAATATGGATATGAAAACATTCAGCTCTTTGAAAAACATAAATCCCTTATGTAATGAGTCATATCTTTGCCCTTTGGCCACAAGGTGCATTTTTGTAAAAAACAATAAAATTAAATAAATACAAGTCCAATAATTCAAGGTTAATAGAAAAACTGGCAGCTTTCAGGGTTCTCTTTCTAAAGAAAAATACACCTAATAAGAAATTAGAGCTCCATCTTCTACAGTAATGTAAATGTACTGTATTCGAGACATGAGTAAGATTGGTTCTAATAATAGTATGTATTCATATTTATCAATAGAATCATTAACACTTTTAAGGCTACTTTGCAAGAGTCCTATTAAGTGTATTTAATAAATGTCCCATGGGGACAAAAATTCAATACTTGAAACATTCACATTCGAGTTATCAATATTGCCATGTCACTTTAATATTGATTGAACCTCTCTCCTATTTCTGATTATGACTTACTGATGACACAAAATGTGTTTTGCTGACTTTAAAAAATAAGAGAAAACAAAAGCCTTACACAAAGATTCAAGTGAAATACTTATCACAACCAAGTACACGTTTCTATTTCTGTGAAGCATCACGTGTCCTTCAAATATGAAGATGACATTACCGACCTCTGTTACTCAAGATTTTTCTCCAGTAGTAGCAGTGTTTTTGTGCTGATTCTCCAAATTCTCTTTCCTCATTCCTCTTTCTTATCATCAGCACATGGGAAAAACAGAATTTCTGGGCTTTCTAAAGTTCACAGGGCTTATTCAAAGACCAAACCCACAACCATGGCTTCTCAACAATAAATCCAAGCCGCCTCACTGGTTTAGAGGCCAGCCAGGAGGCCAAGGCTCTGGGTCCCCTGCTCATCTGAGCCAGTCACTTTTGTTTTCCCTGGTCACAGACTTCATCTTTAACCCCGCCATCCAGTTATCCTGCGAGCAACTGGCCAAAGAAGAAAATCGGAAAGAGTAGGTGGACAGAAAAGTGCAAATCCATCACTACTGTTTACCAAATATCAACAAAAAAATACACATGTGCTATGACTGACAGGTTAGTGATGTCACCTGTGAAGGACCGCACATACTACATTCATCAAAAATATTCATCGACTACCACTAAAACTGATTGAATTGATTTTGAGTGGGGGCTGTTTTGGTCATGCAGTGATTTACACGATGGAAACAATGGAGAGAGAAGCCAGCACGAAAATTTACGCTGGTAAATTATATCTTATTTAACTGGACAGAAGAGAGAAGTGTAGTCAATGAATTGTGTTCAGGGATCAAAAATCTACCCTCAGACAGGTGCATCTCCTTCTAGGTACACACGCCCTGAGGCATGGCTTTGTCCCTGAGAATTTTCATGCCTCAGGAATGATAGTCTGTCTTCTTGGAGGTGGAATGACAAGTGAGTGGAAGGTGAACTTGCATCCCAGTGAACGAAACAGAACTTTGTTCTGCCTGTAGTCTGTTTTTTCCTCTCTTTTTCTTTTTTTCATCTTTAGCCAGAGATTAGGAGGATTCTACTGGGAAATCCAAATTTAAACTACTTAAAGCAGCTCCCTAAAACACTAGAATTATTTTTAAAAAATCTGTCAACAAACCATTTTTCACCTCAATGTGGCATTATTAAATAGAAACACATTTTTAACCAATGCTGAAGGCGCACTGAACATAAAACAGTTGCAGGATTTACTTTATTGAGCAACATTTTTAAAGATACAAGAAACAAGCCATCCACTACGACAATGCAAATGTGACTGAAACAATATGCTTAAGTGTCGTTCGCCACGAAAGAGAAAAAAAAATAAATACAAAGAACACTGCCTTTTCGTATATATTTGATCATGGCACATGCACATTTATCAAATCTTAACTGAAAACTTTTCTCAGCTTTTATCAGGGAACTGCAGTAAATATCTGCATTTAAAAAACAAAAGTGCTTATTCTTGTGTAGTGAATACAAAGCACACAAAATGAAATTTTTTAAGCACAGAGGGTTACATTGAGAAGGCAGCCTTACTATTTAGGCACATTACAGTAATTAAGGTAACTGTACTGCAGATATCACATTCTTCCTTTTTTTTCAGCAAATCAACAGGCATTTTATGTTTTCATCCAGTAGCTGAAGAACCACTCCAATCACAATGTCTTCTGTTTCACAGAATAGGAAACTAATGCAAAAGTTAAAAAAAAATTAATTTCTACATTATACTTATTATATAACTACATATAGTTTTAAGACCCTATATAATTATATTTATATATATATATACTTACTATGTAAAGCATAAAGTGGACACATCTATTAAAGATTCATTATTCAACTTATAAGTCACTTTTAAAGAATCCACAAAATGTTTACCCTAATTCATACCCTAATTCATGTGTTGTACTGTTTAATATATATTTATACTTTGCCTTTACAAAAGATGTCATGAGAGTTAGAGGGTTGTACCATCAGAACAAAATATTTTTTAAATATATCACACTGCAGAATGAACTACTTGACACAAATTATGTTTAAATGGTATCTGACCAGTCATCCATTGATTCATATTGAAGGGCGTTTACTATCAGAAAGCACAGGAAGTTTGTAATTTATAATAAAATGCTTCACCTAAAATACCCCTAAAATATAGCTCCAAAGACAAAAAAGGCAAAAGGAGGAAATTTCAGTATACTAAAGAGTACAGTTTTGTTACAGGATGAAAAACGATTAAGCTAAGTGAGACAAATATACTTGCAGGATAAACTAGCAAAGATCCCTAACGAAACCTTTGGATTTATCTCTGAGAGAAATGTGCTTCTGAAAAAGTGTCTATTATATAAAATTATGTATATATTTTCTCATTAATGTCCCCTATGTAATGAGTGAAGCATTCATTGTGGTGGAAGGAAAAGTTTTTATTTAATAAACATGATTTATTTTGAGGTTTAAACATATAATTCTTACGTCGAAATATACGAGGCTCTAACTACCTTCTTGCCAATACATCCACCTTATCCTCTTTCCTCGCCTATTCTTGGTGTGTGCAAATTGTACTTGGAAGATTCTTAAGAGATCTGTCATAATAAAAATTACCTTTTGTGGATCAAATCTCTGACTTCTTCCAGGGTGAAAAGGAAGGAAATTAACAGTGACTACCTATCTACTAAAGCACTACATACACTATTTTATTCAAACCAAAATGTGACTATTACAGAAATGGTCCTCTCCCTTCCATCAAAGAGCTTTTAAGAGAGGAAATGACGGTATAGGAAGAAATTCTTAATCTGAGATCCATTAAGTAGTATTATTCATTCATTCATTTACTCATTCACTCATTCATTCATCCATTCACTTACTCAATACATTTTCACTGAGAAATGACTATAGGTCCAAACAGTATTCCAAGTATGTGGAATATGTCAGAGAACAAAACAGATAAAAATCCCTACTTTCACAGACTTTACATTTAAGTTGGGAAGAGACAAATAATAACCATAATAATAAATAAAATACATAAAGAATGCTAAATAGTAAGTTCTTTGGCTAACAAAAAGCAGGAAAGGAAAAAAGAGAGTGCTGGTGGTGGGACCATTCGACTTCACAAGGATGCTAAGGGAAGGTCTTGTTGAGAGACAGGATGGCATCTGAACAGAGATTAGCTGAGGGAATTGGCCACGCGACTATTCGGGAAAAGGGCATCCCTAGTAAAGAGAACAATACTTTTGATATTTTACTCTCTATGCTGATGAAATGTTACCTTTTATAATGGTGTTTCCTTTTTATAGTTGAAACTAGGGTCAGAACCCTCAATCTGAAGCTTCAGGGCTTGTTTAAGGCTTAATTCCGTCTCGGAGGAAGGATATCCTTCTAACACTTCCTGATGCCCCCTGTCTGGTATCGTCCGAGGGACTGACACCCTACCGAGAAAAACCTGGTTGCTCTGAAGATGGTAATTGGGATTTGTCATTATCCCATTTCTCTTCTTCTGCTCCCCACTTTGCTGATGAATAAGAAACTGCTGTTGAGATCGACCAATTTCTTGCTGAGCCGCAGGTACCATGATTTTGCACTGAGATTCCGGCGGCATCTGTTTAGGCGGTGCACTAGTCCCAGATTTGGCTGCAGGCCCTCTTTTATCAAACTGAGTCATTTCATATTCTAAAACCTTTGGCTGTGAAGAATTATTTTGTTTAGCTTTTTTCCCAGCTGCCCCAGATTTGCTGGAATTTTCTGATTTCCCCCCTTTATTTGTCTTAGTCGACTTCAAACTGGGTTTTACCTGACTCCACTCAAATTCACTACTTGGTGAATTATGGCTCTGTCCCAGGGACTGTGTCGTGGAAGATGGGGACACAATGGACTGTCGACTTCTACTGCGCGGCAACGAATGCTGCTGAATTTGTTCTGTGAATGACAGGTTATGAAAGCTGTCGATGGGCACCGTTTGAGCCGTTGCTGTAGATGAAGTCGTTCTCAAAGATGAGTTTTTTGAGCTTTTCAGGGAATTGTTTGACAAGGACGACTTCTGACGATCGACTGTAGAATCTGGAGATTCTGAAGGGGAACTGAACGCATGCGCTGGCCCGTTAGGTAAGCCGCGCAATGAAGGCTGCGTGTCCCCTCCACCGGTACTGCCAGAGCTATTCGATTTAATCGTCAAGGACTGCATTTTTGAAGACACCGACTGCAGAGGTTTCTGCTCCATTGTATGAACAGGAGATGGGGAACAGCCGTTCAAACTAGATGCACCGTATTTTTCTAATAATTTAATTATTTGAGAATGTCCGTTTTTGGCTGCAACGCGCATAGCCGTGCGCCCAAACTGGTCAGCATGGTTAGGATCGGCCCCGTGCTCCAGCAAAACCTGCACTACATCGATGTGCCCTTCCTGCGCTGCAATACAGAGGGCCGTCGCCCCCTGATTGCACGTGTGGTCAACGACGGCACCGTGCTCGATCAGAAGCTGAACCACTTTCACGTGGCCCTGCCACGCCGCAGACTGCAGGGCAGACCGCTTTTCGTTGTCTGCGGCGTTGACGTCAGCGTGGTAGGTAATCAGAACCTGCACCATTTCCAAATGGCCTTGCCAGCAGGAAACATGAAGCGCCGTCCTTCCTTCGGCATCACTCGCTTCTACATTTGCACCATTTTCTAGAAAATACTCAGCCATCGTAAGTTGGTTTTCTAAGGCCAAAATATAAAGCGTAGGCCTGCCATCAGCATCTTTGTAGTTAACGTCAGCTCCATGGCTAAAAAGTAGTTCAACAATGTCCCTGTGCCCTTCTAATGCAGCAACCCGCAGTGCATTTCTGCCATCATAACCTCTTTGATCAATGTTGGATTTATTTTCCAATAATATTTGAACACAATCATAATGACCCTCTTGCGAAGCTAATATGAAAGGTATTCGTCCATCGTTATCGATCTCATTTGTTCTAGCACCTTGTTCAATAAGTGCTTCACATATTAGTCTGTGACCTTCAAAAGCTGCCATATGCAAAGGTGTCCATCCGGCATCATCTCTGTGATTTTCGTCTAACCCTCTATCCAGCAGAGTCCGTACTACCTCAACATTTCCTTGGGCTGAAGCTATGCTGAGGACCGTCCTACCTTCACTATCGATGCTATCCACAGCTGCGCCCCAGAACAAAAGCGTGTTTACCACTGAGGCATGGCCCATAGAAGCTGCTGCTAAGAGGGGTGTGCGACCATTGTTATCTGTGTGGTCTACGTCTGCTCCCCCTTCTAGAAGCAAGTCAACCACATCGACATGTCCTTCATAGGCAGCTACCAGCAGTGGAGTCATGCCGTCTTTATCACAGTGATCTACTTCAGCACCCCGATCAATTAGAAGACTAACAACTGATGCATGTCCTTTACTTGCAGGCACACAAAGAGCAGCGACAGAGAGTGCAGTCCTGCCATCGACGTCCTCATGGTTCACTTCTGCTCCGTGGTCCAGGAGGTGTTCCACAATTTCTCTGTGGCCCATGTATGCTGCTGCTATCAGCGCAGTTCTCCCCTCATTATCCGCTTTGTTGACTTCAGCACCATGTTGTAGCAAATTCAGTACAATATCCTCATGTCCTCCCCAAGCTGCTGCTCTCAAAGCTGTTCGGCTATCAGCATCTGCACAGTCCACTTTCACACCTGCATAAAGTAGTGCAGAAACTACCTCGGTGTGGCCACCCCAAGCGGCAGATCTTAATGCTGTCCAACCATCTTGATCAGTATGATTAATATTTGCACCACACCCAATCAAACAATTAACCACCTTGGTATGTCCTTGTCTAGCAGCCAGGGTAAGTGGGGTATGTCCATGCGCGTCTTCGATCTCTAAATCTGCTCCCCTGGAGACAAGTAAATTCACTACGTCAAGGTTGCCACTGTATGCAGCATTAGCCAATAACGTTCTCCCATTTGAATCACACTGATTTACCGAAGCTCCATTATCTAATAATGTCCGAATGGAATCCTCTCTTTCCAAGGCTTGTCGGACTATGCACGATGTGCGATCATCTTCACTGTTGACGTGAGCACCAGCTTTAACCAACAGCTGTAGCACTTCTTGCTCCTTGGGTATTAAAGTAGACAGGGAATCTCTGACAGGTGTACCATTCCAAATCATCCAGAGAGCTAACTCAGCTGTCTCTAACTGTAAGTTTGAATTAATTAAATGCAATGCAAATTCTTGTGCTTCCAATGGTGTTAAATTCTTGGCTTGACAGGTATAACTCATAGCCAACATTCTGTGTCCCTCTGCTGCATTACATAAATACTTCTGAGTGCAGTGTTTCACATCCAGAAGCCACTCTGCAAAACTATAGTGAAATAGTATTTTAGTATTTCCTAGTCCATCAACAAGAAGTTTGGAGAGGACATCTAACTTACGTTGAAAGTCTTCCAAGGTCAATGACATATTTTTAGTCCATACCGCATGATATAATTCCGTTATGGTCAAAGGTCGGCAGGCTGCAAGAATCACATTCAAAATGGGCTGAACTTTTGCAAACTGTTTCCTTACAAAAAGTCTCTGACACAGCCAGAGATACAGACCATTTAGAGTTCCTGGGATGTCACGAATCTCTCTTAACATAATAAAATTTTCTACAACTCCATCTAGAACTCGTTCTAGATAAAGAAAGCATCCGCTGCTTTTAATGTGCAGTTGATTTAACATCTCTGCAGTTTCTTTTGTGAGGTGTTGTCGCAAAGCTTCTTCTTGATCTAAACGATGAAGGATGTACTGCTGAACATCCTTAACAATGTATGCCTTCCGAAGGTCATCTAAGCTTATTTTTCGAAAACCTAGAGACAAAAAGTAGATGTCATCAGTTGAAAATGATTACAGAAGTTGCCATTTATTTGAAGAGGAAGTCCTCAAAATATAATAAACTAATTAGCAAAGAAATCAATAACAAATCAATACTTATAAATTAAAACCTATGAATATATTTGTATTTTTAAGATTTATTTGAGAGTGCAGGCATGCACAGGCGTGCATGGGGGGGGCATAGGGAAAGACTCTTCAAATGGACTCCCTGCTGAACGTAGAGCCTGCCACGGAGCCTTGATCCCGTGACCCAGGAGATCATGACCTGAGCTGAAGCCAAGAGACGGCTGCTTAACCAAATGTACCACCCAAGTGCCACAATATCTATAAGCATATAAACCAGTTCTCTCTTCCTTCTGTAAAAAGGCATTAATGGCAGATAAACGATTTCATTTTCTGATCTACAAATGGAACTATTTCTTATTCTATTAGTGGCTCAGGGCTCCTCTCAACTTTAATGACGAGAGATACTAAACTCAACATTAGAAAGTCTTATATACATATCCATGAAAGCACCCTGGTAAGAGTTTCTGAACTTCCAAATGACTAAGGAGAAAAGGTTGCCAGAGATAATAAATAACACTTGCTTGTTTTTACACGCTGATCTTTTTCACGTGAAAAATTTATATATTCCCATCCACATACCTGAATGTACACACCCTTAATTATGGGACTGAATATTTATATCCATTTATGAGTATTACCTGTCACTGCCTCTAAATTACTACTAAAAATACACTTTCATAAAGAATATACACAAAATGCTTACAGTTTAAAAAATAAAGCTCTTCCAAATCTAAATGCTTAGTAATATGAATTTAGATAGACTAAATTATTAAGTTCATCATTAATGATAGTTATCTGTTCATTAAAGCAGAACTGAGAATACCTGTTAATAATATGAATACCCTGAGTTAAAGATACTGAAAATAATTGCTTTTAAAAATTGCAACTTCTAGTCATTATAAATGTAATTCTCTTATTATGAATATACACAATTTAATACATTGCTATCAAAGCACTTTAACATATTATTATAAGGCTGAAAAAAGCTCAACATTTTTAGGGGAATAAAAACATGATTTACTGAAATGTTGGACCATATCTCTGTTGAACCACTTTTGTATTCTTACTGAAAATATTTCCCAAGGTATGAAACTTCTTAGTGCTGCTGACAGAATGACAGAGTGATAGAATGTGTGCCAGTATTTATAACCTGATACTCATTGCAATTATTTATTATCCTGAAGAGTCTGTGAGGGTAGGGACTAGGAAAATATAACCTAGGAGTACAATAATAAGAAAGTCATATTCTGGCACATTGAGACACTAGTAAATTATGTAGTCGTTAATATAGTTATTAAAAAGACAATATAGTGACACTAAAAGGCTTACAAATGTTACGCTTTATTAAAAAGCAGGAAATCAAATTGATATAAGTATGACCTCAACTAGGTAGGATAACATACACAGAATTTAACACATAATGTTAAAGAGTGGTTACTTAATACGTTATCCCTGAAAGATGTTAGTTGATATTTGAGTATGTTGTCATTTAAAATATTTTCTATATGGAACACATTATTTTATAACCAGATAAAGTATGTATGAAAATCTTCAAAAATACTTGAGGATTAATTTCTTTGTGCACAAAACAGTTTCAAATGGGCTATTTTCTTCAGTCCCATAACACATACCAATTGCCATTAGCCCACAATAATACCCTCAAAGGCAGTCAAGATTCTGCTTAAGGGCCAAAGTAATTTTCATTAAATTGACTCTAATCTGAAGCCATTAATAAAAATGCTACTGGTTAGTGTACTGAATACATCAGGAAAGAGAAAATCTCTTTCCAACAATGTTAAATCCTCAGATATGAGTGGGTGAAACCTATTTAGACCCAGCAGAAATCTTAATGTTCTTTCCCTACGGTGATACACCTGCCAATTCTAATTCTGAATGCACTCATTTCAATTCAAAACCCATCTATTTCAACTTAAAACAATAGCAAAAAGCAGAAAGAATTAGGTAGGACATGGCAAGGGAAACTGAAAAAAGTCTAGGAAAAAAGTTGAAGAAATGAAAAAAATATGCTATGCTCATGGATGGAAAGAAAGTCTATTTTATATTTCAGATTTCTCCTATATTAAAAGCTTTAACCAAATTTAATACTTTTTGTTTATATTATTAATAGTTATAATTTTAAAAAGTATGTTATTAAAGTCAATCTGGAGGAATAAAAGTAAAACTATATTAATTCAGAATAATAATATTGGTGACAAAGAGGGCTGGGAAGTAAGTGTACAAAAAAAAAATATTAAGCCAATGTGGCATTTGTACAAAAATGCCAAGAATAGTTTAGAAGATAAGACAGCTAGTTTAGAAATATATCAATAACACATCAATATACATACATGGCAGTAATTACACTTACCGGTAAACATTTTGGTAACAGCCTTACTCTGTTTTCGGGCAGAACACAGAAGCAATAGCCATGGTGGGAAGAACTCATGGTGACCAGCTAAAAGCTCTGCAACAGTTCCAGATAAGCTGGTGGACGTTTGTTCACCTTCGGTAATGTTACACCCTTCATCAACAGAATCAACGAGGAGATACAGGCTTTGCTGGGGAGGCTTCATTCCCAAAAGAGGGAGCAGAACACATCTGTAAAACACATCCAATGAACACTTTGAATGTCACTGGCTACGACATTTAGTTTATCATTCAAACATTAGTCATATAGGTTATAAATATGTCTTAAGAATAAATAAAGGTTTTAGAATAAAAATATTGTGCAAGCTTCAGTTCCTTACTTTAAGAATATTAGTGCTGAACAGTTCACATTTTCAGTAACAACATTTTCCACAATAAAGTGTGTGAGTAAGAGTGCGTGTGTATTAGTAATTCAGCATAATTAAGGAGGACAGTAGGAACTTTAGGAAACCCCATTTCAATGTTCCCTTCCTGGCTTTTTTGAATCACCAATAAAAAGCTTAAATTGCTTATAACCAAGTTAAAATGTGCTGCAAAGGAAAAAAAACACCAAAAAAAAAAAAAAAACCCACAAACTTTGGGGACCACTTTAATAAAAAGAAAATATCAAGTGTCCCATATAATTTAGAAATGTTTCATTATTTCTCTTACAAAATGACTGCAGGTTATACGAGCTTGTCACACACAAATTTTATTTTAAAAGATGATACAAAGATAAATTACTATAATCTAGGTCCCATTTGGTGTATGTTCAAATTTCAATGTTAAAGAACAAATTATTGGGTTTAATTCAACAGAACAATGCACTTCCTACTCATAATTTATACTGCAATTGAATATAACTTTTTCATAACTGAAACAACGCTCATTCATTTTCAACAAATATTTACTTAAGCATGTCATGTGCCGAATAAGGCACTGAAAGGGACATAATCCATTTAGTTATGAATACCAAAAATTTACAGATAATCCTTTCTACAACTCTCTTCTTAAACTTTCAATCCCATAGCAACCAAGATCTAATTTGTCGCTATGTCCTACCAATATTTCTTTATAAAAATCTCCCAAACCCACCTCAGTCTGTACCATCATCAGCCTACTCCACACTTCATCTCTCTCACCTGGACCACCATCACCACCTGTGTGTTCTGTATGCTCATGTCTCCAACCGCTTCCCCAGAGCGCCGACCGCAGCCAGAGCAACCTGTTTACAATACTACTCCAGCCACGCTAGCCTTCTTTCGATGACTTTATTAGATACAATTACACAAGGACCTTTTCATTTTTTTTAAAGATTTTATTTATTTGTCAGAGAGAGAGAGAGCACGCATGCACGCACAAGCAGGGGGAATGGCAGGCAGTGGGAAAAGCAGGCTCCCCGCCGAGCAAGGAGCCTGATGATGGACTCAATCCCAGGCCCCTGGGATCATGCCCTGAGCCAAAGGCAGGCACTTAACCGACAGCCACCCAGGCATCCCACACAAGGATCTTTTCATTTGCAGTTTTCCCTGCCCAAAATGTGCTTCTTTTCTCTCTCCATGCAATTAACTCCTCCTTAATCTTCAATTGTAAGCCTGAGAGTCACTTTTCCAAGATTGAATGCATATGCTTTCATAGTATTAAATATTTCTTTCATAACACTATCAAATTTGCAATGTTAGACTTACTAATTTAATGTCATTCTTATTTCTTCCTTTACACTGTAAGCATCAAGAAAACAGGGACCATGCCAGTTTTGCTCATGAGTATACCCCAAGGCTTAGCATAGTGCTGTGCCCGAACAAATCCTAAATAAAGACTTGACATTGCTGTAGTCTAGAATGGAAGATAAGTAACTTGAGTGCAGTGTGCCCAGTGCTATGACAGAAAGCAGTAACATGCCCAGTGTGATTCATAAATGACCAACTCAAGGGAAGTAGAGAGGAAAGGCAGAGGAGGTCAGAGAAATATTCAGATATTAGGTGCTCAGATGAATTTAGTTTTGAAGAACCAATTATAATTCTTCAGGAATTGTAATAAATTTACAATAAATTTTACAATGAATTATAATTAAGAGGAAGCAGGGCAATCCTAACAGAAGGAATATGCTAAATTTGAGAAAATTTACTGTACCGTATCTTATGTATATATTTCCTCTCTTAGGAGAAGAAGGTTGATAACAGGTACTATAGTAATATGTATGCCATAGTATATAACCTACTATAGTAATGTACTATAACCTCTGCCACTTGAGAAATAATACACGGTGCTATGGGAGTACACAGAGGGCCAACCTAACTTGCTGTTGATAGGGGTAGGGTGGGGGAGAGCTCAGGGAAGCCAAAAAAAAAAAGCTTAGTCTGGAGAAAGAGCTAGGGTAAGGACAACGCACGGGACCAAAAAAAAAATCTAGTTGCGGCAACCTCACTTGCAAAGTCTTAAAGAACAGAAAGACCACTGAACAAAGTATGAAAGAAAAGTTAGGGAAATGCGTAAATACTGGGTTTTCTAAATTTTATTATGAAATTTGGACTATGACCTAAGGGTACTAAGGAGCTACTGAAGTTTTCAAGCAGGAAATTGGTATGTTTATATTTGTGTTTATAAAAATAACTGGTTATATTTGAAGGAAAGCCTGAAGCAAGGTAAGTCTACAAGGGAAGAATGAGATGGGAGGCGACTGCTTATTTAAAAGAAAAAAAAAAAAGAGGGGGCACCTCTGCTAACTTCAAGTCAGTGTTTTACATGCTTGAAGTACTTTACATATCCGTTAACTCATCTGATTCTCACATAAACTCTTTAAGATGGGTACTATTATAATACCCATTTCCAGATGAGGAAATCAAAGCACACGAGGGTAAGTCATTTGTCCAAAGTTAAAGGAAGGTTTCAAGTCTAAGGTCTGACTCCAGAACCTACACAAGGATGGACCATTCATACTGTTGCCTGGGACTTTCCAAGTTTTAAGCACTGATTTGAGAAACTAGCTGCACCTCCTCCCCAGCCCCAACTCCTGGGCAAACGACATGGTTGGTCACCTTAGTTTATACCCTCAACCACTAGGGTCTACTAATTATAATTATATTATAGCAAATATTATAAGAATTTGAGGGAAATCTGGTGGGTGAAATTGATAGGATTTGATGATTATTTCATTGCATTTGCTTACTCGTTGTTTGCTCTTCTTTTCCTAGTTTCTTACGATAGAAACTTAAATAAGTTTCACACTCTTCTTCTAATATAATCCTTTAATATTATGAATTCCTTTCTTAAGTATTTTCAATATCTTGTAGTTTAAATAATTACCCTTTGATTCCTTCTTTGAATTACAGGTTATTTAGAAGTGAGCTGTACAGTTTTCAAGTATCTGGGGATTTCCCAGGTTTTTTATGTTAATGTCAATTAGGTCAATCTGGTGATAATATTGTTCAATTCTTCTTACTGATCTGCTGTTTATTTGCTCTATCAATTACTGAAACGGAAGTGTTAAAATATCAGAATGTATGTGGTGGATTTGTCCATGTCTTCTTGAAATTGTATAAATTTTTGATATTTTGAAGCTGTGTTATTAGTTAGAAACAATTATGATTGTTATATCCTTGAGGAATTCATCCCTTTATCATTATGAAATGATCCTCTCTGATCCCTGGTAATATTCTTCTCTTCAAAATTTACATCACCTGATATTAATGTATGCTTTTTCTTTTGATTAGGGTTAGCATAGTATATATTTCCTCATTCTTTTCCATTTAAACTATGTGTCTCTTTATATACAAAGTATACTGTAGGCAACATATAATTAGATCTTAACATTTTTCCAAGCAGAAAAACTGCCATTTAATTAGGATATTTACCATTTACATTTAATATGATTATTGATATGGTTCAGTCAAAGTCTACAGTGTTCTTGTACATATCATTCTGCAAAGTATAAGCACATCTGTAAGATATATTACTAGGATTACAGTTGCTAGGTTAAGGGGCATACCTGTATATACTTTGGTAGTAACTGACAAAATACCCTCCTTAAAAATTACATAAATGTATATTCCCAACAGCTATGTAAGACTGCCTGTTTAATTTTTACACATATACATTAAAAAAAAGGCATCACTGTAGATTTAATTTACATTTTGCTTATCATGAGGCCAATCACATTCACATATGCCTAGGAGTCATATTTCTGTTTATTTTTTATTTTATTTAATCAATTAATTTATTTATTTATTTTCAAAGATTTTATTTATTTATTTGACAGAGAGAGACAGCGAGAGAGGGAACACAAGCAAGGGGAATGAGAGAGGGAGAAGCAGGCTTCCTGCTGAGCAGGGAACCTGATGCGGGGCTCGATCCCAGGACCCTGGGATCATGACCTGAGACGAAGGCAGACGCTTAATGGCTGACCCACCCAGGCGCCCCCATATTTCTTTTTCTTTAAAAAAACTGTGTCTTTATATCCCTTTGCCCATTTTACAAAAGATTGTCAATTTTTCTCTTTTTGGGACTCCTTAGTATTAAGAAAATACATTTGTTGCTAATTTTTTCCACTCTTTGTTATTTTTCTTTTTGACTTTTTAAGGTATTTTTTTGACATGCAGTTTCTTTTATTATTTTTATACAGATAATATATCAGAGTTTTTTTTTTTCTTTTATGATTCCTGAGTTTTATGTCACATTTCTGAGGGGCCTTCCCAACTCTAAGCTTAAAAAATATTTCCTCATGTTTTCTTCAAAAGCTTTGAACATTTCATTTTTTAATCAAATTAATTCTGACATAAAGACGTGACCTAGGGTTCCAATTCTTTTTTCCACATGGCCCCACTGATATCCCAAAACTATTTATGAAATTATCTTTCTCCTATTGATTTGAAATATCTTCCTTTTCACAGAGTAAACCCTCATATATATTTTGGGTATGTTTCATCTCATTCCACCGTCTTACCATCTTTTCTCCAAGCACTTTTTTTTAAAGATTTTATTTATTTATTTGTCAGAAAGAGATAGTGCGTGTGAGAGAGCACAAGCAGGGGGAGTGACAGGCAGAGACAGAGGGAGAAGCAGGCTTCCCCCCAAGCAAGTAGCCCAATGCAGGACTCGGTCCCAGGACCCTGGGATCATGACCTGAGCTGTAAGGCAGACGCGTAAGCGACTGACCCACCCAGGCATCCCTCTCCAAGCACTTTTATTTCTGCTTCATGTAACTGTTTAACTCAGGCAATTGCTTATTAATTATATTTTCATTTAAGGCTATATGTTTGGCCATAGATTTCTTTTGTTTTATGACAACATTTTTCTGGTGAGTGTTTCTTGGGCTCTGCTTCTCGGATTCCTTCCTCTTTTGTTCTTGAGATATATTTTTATGTATCTACGACAGCTCTTCTTCAGTAAGAGAAGTTCCCTCTGGACCAGCAATTGCAGGTTAGTATCCAGTGTCCAGGCTTGTAAGAATTCTCCTTATGACTCAGAGTTACAGGCATGAAAAATTTCTTTGAGCTTCTACTTCTCCCCAGCCAATTAAGATCAGAGGCTGTGGGGTTACACATAAGGCAGGGTTTCTCACCACAACCCCCTCCCGAACTACCCCCAAATGTCTGACTCATTCTTCCCTGCCCTCTTTGTTCTTCCTTTCTGCCTAACACGGTCCAGGGGAACTTCCAGCATAAGTTTATAACCTGTCTCCATGGTTCCAAATAAGAGCCTTTATATACTCTTGATGATATTCAGGGTATGTGCTTATTTTAAAGAAAAAACGCTCTGCCAATTTTGTCTGCATCTCAATTTGATATCAACTTCCACATTATATTGAGGTTTGGGCTTATAGTTCTCTCATAGTTTTACCTTCTTGCTTTTGTACTATTTTCCATGCCTTACTCAGTCATATTATAACCAGAAGCCAATATATGGCTTTAAAAATGTTGAGCTATTTTTTCTAGCCTTGACCTCATCCTAAAGTCAAAAGCAAAAATCCCCCAAACTATCTGCTATCTATCTCCTGTGTGGATGCCCCACAGGCACCTCAAGTATGATTAAAGAGGTGATCCGAAGGGGCACTGCACCACGATGTTGATTGCAGCAATGTCCACAATAGCCAAACTATGGAAAGAGCCCAGATGTCCATCAACAGATGAATGGATAAAAAAGACGTGGTATACACACACACACACACACACACACACACACACACACACACACAGGAATACTACTCAGCTATCCAAAAAAAAGAAATCTTGTCATTTGCAATGATGTGGATGGAACCAGAGAGTATTACACTAAGCGAAATAAGTCAATCAGAGAAAGATAATTATCATATGATGTCACCCAAATAAGTTCTTCCCCACCTGCCTTTCCCATGTCACTTACTGCGTATCTCATCATACCCTAGTTTCTTTTTTTCTTTTAAAGATATTATTTATTAGAGAAAGAGAGAGAGTGTGTGCGAATGAGCATACAAGCAGGAGGAGGGAGAAGCAGACTCCCCGCTGAGCAGGGAGCCTGACCTGGGACTCAATCCCAAGGTCCCTGGGATGGTGACCTGAGCTGAAGGCAGATACTTAACCAACTGAGCCACCCAGGTGCCCCATTATCTCCTAGTTTGTTAAGCCAAAATCTTAGGTTTCATTCCTAAGTCCTCCCTTTTGCTCCAGTCACAATGCTCTCCTTTCACTTCTAACAGCAAACATATCTTTTTTTTTCCCCAAGCCAATGCGCTTGGTACTCCCTCTGCCTACAAAGTTCCCCCGTACAGAATTTCTTATCCTTTATGTTTCAACACAAACGTTGCTCCTGAAAGACACCTTCCCTGATCACCATGTCTTAAGAAGACTTCATCGTTACTTACTACTGTTACTCTAAACATTCCATCTCAACTGTTTTCTTTATAGTGCTTATCATATCTCAAATTAATTTATTGCATTATTTGTGTAATGTTTTGTAAGGTTGAAATGAAGCTCTTCCACCGCTATACCCCACTCCTATAGAACTTGGCTCTCTCTTTCTACCAAAATAGCTACTCTTCACATCTTCTCAACCTTTCAATTTTGAAATATACCAATATTCAGACCTTGAATCTTCTCTTTCTCTATTTACATTCACTTTTTACGTATGTTTATTAATGCCCTTAAGTACCATCTATATTCCACGAAATTTATATATACAGCCAGCACCTCTTTTCTGAATCTAGACTTGTGAATCTAACTACTTACTCAACTTCTCTGCTTAGGTATCTAATGTTGAACATATTAAAACCAAAACTTCAGACCTCTAACCCTCAACTTGTGGTTCCCTTAGTCTTCTCCGTTTCAGTAAAGGGCAATCCCATCCTTCCAGTTTCTCAGGCCAAAATTTTAGAATCGTCCTTTACTCCTCTTTGTTTTTCGCATACTCAACATCCATGTCCTTTCAGATCAATCTTAAAAATAATCAAAACAGAACAATTCTCACTACCTCCACCACTTTACCCAAGTCCAAGCACCACTGCCTCTTACCTCCATTTCTACACTAGCCAGGTACTGATTTCCTTGCTTCCACCTTCACCAACCCAGTTCTCAACAAAGTAGCCAAAGTGATACTTTAAAATCTTAATCCATATGATGTTAGTACTCCGTTTAAAAGACTTGATGTCTTCCAAACTACTGAAAGTAAAAATAAATGTCCTTACAACAGCCTTGAAATCCGTACATTGTATGGATCCTGTTCTCTACTTGGGTCCTACACATATCCCCCCTTGCTTACTCTGTTCTAGCCACACAGGCTCCCTTACTTTTCTTGGATGGTATTACACCAAGTTCCACTTCAGGACTTTGCACTTGATATTTCCTCAGTCTGGAATGTTCTTTTCAGAAACTTCCTTCACAACGCCCTAATCTCCCCTATGAAAAACTTAATCCTTCTCTCATAATCTACCCAGTGCATCCCACAATCTCCCACAATCTCCCTAGTACTATCCTCCTTACTCTAGTTTGATTATCCACCAGCATTTACTGTCAATTGATATGCTATATAGTATGTTATTAATATTTTATTTTTCAACCAACCACCCACTCCAATCCAAAAAAATGTAAGCTCAATAAACATGGATGACATTTCCACTTTTACTAATACACCCCAGTATTAAGAATGGCATCTGGTACATTCCTAGTATCCAATACCTAATTGTTAAATGAATGAATGAATGAATGGACCAAAGTATAAGTGAGAACTCAAAAATACATACATACATGTCTGTATCTCACACTGGTAGTATTACAGATTAATAGTGAAAGACATGCCACTCAACAAATGCCAGTAGAACAATCAAGTAGAGAACAAGTTTTTAAATATTAAGACCCAAAAAGGATAAAACAAAAAGGAAATAATTTTAAAAATACTCATTTTTTACATTTCAAAACAGAAATTTTACAAACAAAATGACAAGGCATAGGATCAAAGATATCTAAAATAATAAGATACCATTTCACATTCACTTTCTGAAACATAAAGAACTATGACAATGTAGTTTCAGTGACCTAAAAGAGTAATGGAAACTCAAATATACAACACTATACAAGGATAAACTGACACAATTTTAAGGTTAGTTTGGTGCTATCTCACAGAGTTGAAGATGGATATACATACCCTATGATCCCAAATTTCATTTCTAACTATGCAATTTGGAGTCACCCTTCACTATTTCATTCTTAGTATATATGCCCATAAGAGAATGTTCTTAGCAGCACGGTTTTAAAAAAGTTTAAAATCTCAATACATCTTTTTGGGAGTGGGGATGTGGGGTGGGGGTGGGGAGTGAGAGCACACCCATGCACCCAAGTCGGGTGGGGAGACAGGGAAAGGGAGAGAGAGAATCTTAAGTAGGCTGCATGCTCAGTACAGAGCCCAGTGCGGGGCTCGATCCTATGGCCCAGAGACCATGACCTCAGCAGAAATCAAGAGTCGGACACTTAACCAATTGAGCCACCTAGGTGCCACCAAAAGGGCTGAGTACATCTTTGAAGGAATATCAACAAAACAACAACAAATGAATTATAGCATAAAGACTGGAATTATATGTTGTATAGTAGTTAAAATGAATCCTGCAGATCCACATATAACAACATAGATAACATAAAAAAAAAGTTATACAGAAAATATTGCAGAATACTGCCAGCAACACAATGCAATTTATAATAGAAGAGTGGTTTTGAAAGTGTGGCCTGAGGATCACTAAGGGTTTCCTATACCCTAGAACCTTTCAGGGTAAGAAAAAAACTAAGATGTGATTTGCCTTTTCACTCTAGTTATCTCTCAAGGATGCAGTGGAATTTTCCAGAGGCTGCATTCAAAAGCAGATATGATAAACCAACTGTCTTTTATTAAGCCTAATATTAGAAAGAGTTGTAAAAAATGTAAAACAATGGCCTTCGTTTAAGTATGTGGTTTTGGGGGCGCCTGGGTGGCACAGCGGTTAAGCGTCTGCCTTCGGCTCAGGGCATGATCCCAGCGTTCTGGGATCGAGCCCCACATCAGGCTCCTCCACTATGAGCCTGCTTCTTCCTCTCCCACTCCCCCCTGCTTGTGTTCCCTCTCTCACTGGCTGTCTCTATCTCCGTCGAATAAATAAATAAAATCTTTAAAAAAAAAAAAAAGTATGTGGTTTTGGGTTTGGTTTTTTTTTTTTTTTTGGTCCTTGACAATATATATTCTTTCATTGAAATGTTACGTTAAATGTAATGAATTCATTATTAAATATTTATTAGCATATATTTTTAAAATTTATCACTTTAAATTTCAAATACAGCAAATACTGATATATAACCCACATAAACAAAGGTTCTTTGAGGTCCTTAATTATTTTTAAGAGTGCTAAGAAAACCTAAAATAAAAAAATTTTGAGAACTGCTGATACGGAATCAAAAATGTATAAAACTTGAGCATATAACAAGTACGTGAATACACATACATATCCCCCTATGTAGTCAAATTGCTGTTAGTCAAACTACACAGATATAAAAGACATTCCAGACAGTCCATAAGCGGGGTCATCTTATGGGGTGTGAGATCAAACTTAGATACCTGGAAGGCTTCAAATGTGGTTTATTTTTTTCTTCAAAACAAAACGGAAAACTCAGACTTAAAGCAAATACGGCAAAATAGGTAGGTAGATGCATATTTGTTTTCCTGTTTTATTTACTTCCTTGTGTAACTCAAACGCTTCAGGGGTAGGAACAATCTATCATTTTCTCCACAAATTCTTTTTCTGCAACCATTTCCTGTACTTGGTGCCATTTTTATGCTTCAATTCCTGTGAAGTACAGCATTTGCAAGCTGCTTCTCTCTTTAGTAAATTAGCTATTAATAAACATAATAATTGAGATTTAGGCTACAAAACTTTTTTTCTCCTTTCTAATGAATATGAATTTTAAATGATAATCTCAGAAAGATTTATAAGAATGAAACTATGAAACGCAGATGAAGCTAGGGATTTATGGCAGAGCAGGAAAAGGTGGCCTCATGATTCACATCATATAACAGCAAACTGATGTTGTTAAAGAGCCTTCCATTTTATAAAAACCAATTTCAACATGCATTATAAGAAACTACAAATAAAATAAAAAATACTGGGGCGCCTGGGTGGCACAGCGGTTAAGCGTCTGCCTTCGGCTCAGGGCGTGATCGAGCCCCACATCAGGCTCCTCCGCTATGAGCCTGCTTCTTCCTCTCCCACTCCCCCTGCTTGTGTTCCCTCTCTCGCTGGCTGTCTCTATCTCTGTCAAATAAATAAAATCTTTAAAAAAAAAAAAATAAATAAAATAAAATAAAATAAAATAAAATAAAATAAAATAAAATAAAAAATACTGGTTCAAATGGATCCTTGTCATCTAAACTATACAATCTCTATATATAAATTGCTCCACAGAAAAACATGTACTATTTCAAAACTGAATGTGGCTAGAGCAACACAAATTATCAATGTGAGCAAATTTATAATGTTTTAAGTTAAAATATAATTATTCCTCAATTCAAGGAATAGTTACTGAGTCTCTACTATAGTCTATGCCCTGGAGAAAGAAAGGGAACAAGACAGGCACATTGTCTGCTCATTCCAGTAGGTAGGCATAAAGTCAAAGTAAACAAATGCCCAAAATAATTTCAGATCATGATAGACACTGAAAATTAAAAAATAAAGAAAACAAAGTGGGATGATCTGATTTAAGACACTGACTGAGTGGGGAGACTTCGTAAAGACTAATGGAGAGGAAAGGCTCTCTGAGGAGAGAACAGTAAAGCTGGCATCCAAGTGATACCAGAGCAAGCAGTCATATAAAAATCCGCAGGCTGGAACTGGACCTGCTTCAAAATAGAGTAAGGGTAATGATGTGGATAAAGAGCAATGAACAGAGACGAAAGTAGTACAAGCTGAGGTCAAAGGCTAGGCAAAGACAGGACCATGTAAAGCTTAGATTTTATTCTAAAGGTAGTGAGAAGCTATTGGCAGATTTTAAGCAGGTAAGTAATATGATCTGATACTCTGCTTTGTGAAGATAAGAGGGACAAACAAAATAGCAACAAGAAGACCACGCTGGGAGGCCAGTGCAGGAATCTACACAAGAAAGAATAGAAGTAGCAGAAATGCGGCTGCAGAGAAGTGAAGGTATTTTATCACTGAAATAAAACAAAAGTAGTTAATGGATTGAGTGTAGGGGTTGAATGGAATTGAGGAATTGATGATTTTAAAATTTTTGGTGAAAATTATGGATTTCTTATATGAAATATTATTTCCTTGGCTTTTTTATCATTAGCTCTTTTTACAATAGTGGTATATTATTGGTTCCACACCTTTCTCATCCTCTCTGAACCGAAAAGCTAGCCACGACATGTCCTTCTCATGGTGATAACAGAAGCAAAGAGGATTAGCCCAACTACTCATGCACATATTAAGCCTCTGTTTGGATCATGTCTACAGACATCCCACTGGCCAAAACTAATCACATGGTTGAGCCAAATGGAAAAACTCAGAGAAGTATATTTCTCCTCTAGTAGGATCTGCAATATCATACGGCAAAGACCAAGAATACATAGAAAGATGAAGATCAAAAACAAATAATTCAATCTATCACAATTTATTTTTTTAAAGATTTTTATTTATTTGATAGAGCATAATCAGGGGAAGAGGCAGGCAGAGGGAAAGGAAGAAGCAGGCTCCCCGCTGAGCAGAGAACCCGAATGGCGGCTGGATCCCAGGACCTGGGATCATGACCTACGCCACAGGCAAATGCTTAACCGACTGAGCCACCCAGGCGCCCCAATCTATCACAGTCTCTATGTATTCAAATCATGAGTCATAATTGTAAAAGGTCAGCAGCTTCTAGAAAGCTCCAAATCTTTCTTCTAGATAACAAGTAAGATATAATTAGTTCTCTTAATACTTATTTTTCTTTAAGCAATTACGTGAGCACTTAAAATTCTATTTTATTACCAATGACTATATTTAACTATATGTGTATAGTAGAAAAAAATAACATCAGACTATATCTGGGATTAGAGGGACACCTGCATGGCTCAGTCAGTTAAGCATCTGCCTTCGAGTCAGGTCATGATCCTGGGGTCTTGGGATCCAGCCCCACATCAGGCTCCCTGCTTGAGGGAAGCCTACCTCTCCCTCACTTCCCCACTTGTGCCCTCTCTCACACTCTCTCTCTCAAATAAATAAAATTTTTAAAAAATATTTCTGAGATTAGAATAACATGAAAGAGAGAAGTTGAGTTAAAATTTAAGACAATTATATATAGTATGGTCAAAGACATAACTAGAACAACTGTAGGGTAAATAGGCAACCAATCAAAATATACTTCAAAGATGTATTTTTTTTTTTTAATGTAAGCTCTGTGCCCAACATGGGACTTTAATTCACAACCCTGAGAACAAGAGTCACATGCTCTACTGACCAACCCAGTCAGGCACCCCTTAAAAGGTATTTTTAAGGGCAGAAAAGTATTTACTTATTTTACTTCATAAAAATCAAACCACTTTACCATATGGAACCCATTTTATTTCATAAATTTTTTTTTAAAACATCAAAAGTGCTAAAAACAAAGTGAAGCAAAAAAAAACAAAAACAGAAACAAAAAAACCCAAACCAAAACTAAAAAAAATCTGCAACATACATAACTAACAAAAAATCCATATCCTTATTATATATATGTGAAGTTCTTACTAAACACTGAGAAAAATAGGAATATTTCTACTTTTTACATCTCTTACCCACTTTAACACGCTTATACGCTTAAAATGTTTCTTGAAACAACAAATGAGCTTGTGTGCTCGTCCAAACTTCTTTTGGAAACATGATACATACTTTAGATGAACAGAATGAAATTATCAAGAACTTTATCTAAACGTAAGCAAAGAAATTTGAATTTGCTGTACAGGTTATCACAATCTCAGAGAAATGACCCAAAGAAAGCAGTTTTACTATGGTTAATTGGCCAACTATGAACAAAATGAATTAGAATATAGAGGCTAAAATTAATAGATCAACTAGGAGTAGATGAATAAATGAAAATTCGAGATGATATGAAGATTTGGTGGGAAATTAAAAAAAATTTTTTTTTTAGAGGAATAGAAAACATGTTCATGTTTGAAAATGCTAACAGGAGCCACGCTGGATATATAAACAAATGAAATGGTCTTAGAAGAGATTAGGATAAAAGATTTAAGAAACATTCTAAGAAAATGATTAAATACCTTAGAACTAACTAATAGAAAATAATCAAAGAAATCTCTAGAAACTAGCTGAGGGCAGTGCTTTTCAACTTTCAATGTGCACAGGATTCACTTAGGAAATGGGTTAAAAGGCAGATTCAGATTCAAAAGACCTGAAATTCTGCATTTCTAATAACTTCCAAGAGATGCCAATAATGTTGATCTTAAGATCACACTTTTAAGTAGAAAGAGTCTAAGAAATAAGAATTAAACAACTTAAAGAGTCTGTTTTCCCAAAATTCCAGATAATGATCGAGTTTCATATTATATGCTTTCATCCTGTATTCTTCCATCTTGGCACTTAAGTTGCATTTTTACATTTATTTTTGTGATTATTTGTTCAATGTACCCCCCCCCCCCATAACCCAGTGTCCTGTTTGGCTCACAGCTCTAGCCCTGACACTAAGCGCATTTCTGGCACCCAGCAGGTGCAGAATGTTGTTTCAGAAATAAATGAATGAGCCAATGAATAGAAATGCTGAAAGAGATGCTGATTTGAAAAAGACAGAAAGATTAGTGAAGAACACTCCAGTGAAAAGATGCATGTTGATCAGAGTGAGGACAAAGGCTGTTGATGCAGATTTCATTGCTATCATATTAGATATGAGCATTGGTAGCCATAAGTAAATAAAATTATTGAAGGAGTAGGTATAAAGAGAGAAGAACTAAGTAAGATTTGTTGGGTAAACACTCACAGAGAACATGGAGGGTGACCAAAAAACATAGTGAGGGGATTCTGAAAGGAAGAAATTACAAATAATGAAAAAAGTTCTAGAATATATCATCTAAGGCTAAGATAGAGTGAGCAATGAGTTCAGGAACTACACTACATAAATAAGCTTTCTGTGAATATGTGTATATTGAAGTCAAACATCAGTAAATTAAAAAATGAGGTCATAGGTAAAAGTAGTATTTGCCTATACAAATTCGAGATGATATGAAGATTTGGTGGGAAATTAAAAAAAAAAATTTTTTTAGAGGAATAGAAAACATGTTCATGTTTGAAAATGCTAGCAGGAGCCACACTGGATATATAAACAAATGAAATGGTCTTAGAAGAGAATAACAGAGTTGGGGGAACTGGATCAAATTAGGGTGGGGAGACCCCATCTAAAGAGAGCAGCTAACTCAGTTCTACCAGATTACCGATTCAAAAGAATGAGAATCTAATATTGTCAAATTTCAATTTTTTTTTCAAGAAAAACTAAAAATCTGGATGTGTGGGTGAAATTTCCCAGATTGGGTAAAAAATATTCTACTCGTAAGGCATAACTTTACTCTCTCTGGTTTAAAAAAAAATCTGACTTATTAAGAAGAAAATGAAAGAACCGCCAAGCAGAACTAAAAATGCGACTGAAATTAAACAGTATAAATATGGAAAAATATGTTATGTCATTAGAGCAGAAGTGATTAAAGGCAGAGGAATGGTTCAGCAAATGATAACGAGTACCAGGAACGAGAACCAAAGGTAGCAGCTCTTAGATATGAAATATAAAAGAGAAAGAACCCATCAAGGGTGGAAAGAAAAGGTTTTAGGAAGGGAAAGATGGGGGAGTCTCAATAAATGAAGTCCATTTTAAAGTAAAAATAACATGGTTAAAAATTGGAAACAACAGACAATTCAGTGAAAAATGACTTAGATTAAAAGAAATACAGAATTTTGATTATGAAAATTATATTAATCCATTTATTTTATTTAAAATGTGAACAGCAAAGATACTTTACAAGATCTTTTAATCTGATAATATCTAAGAATGCATAATGTCAGTCATTTTAAGTAGTATTAGTTATACAAGACAGATAATGGAAGGGAATATTTTGCCTTGAAAATGCCCCCAAAACTGAGGGTAAGAGGGAAGCACACATTCCACTCTCATTCTGTTCTTGGTCCCTTTGTTGAGTATGCCAAAAATACTTGGAGGCAGTTAAGACAGAAGATAGACATCTGGCCACTTAAAACTATCTGGACTGATGCCATATTCATACATGCTAAAGAGCAGACACAGCAGGTTAATAAATTAATAATCACTGTATCAGTCTGGTCTGCACTGAAAAGTGACCTAAATAATATAACATTTCAATTCCCTTTCTTATGCAAGAACTTCAGCTGCCTTTCAATTAGGTTCAAACATATTCTAGATAGGTAAGTAGCATTATTCATTCATTCAAATGATAATCATTTAGCACTTACTATATGCAAACTGCTGTAGAAAAGCACTATGGTAAATATAAAAAATTAATCAGTCATGAATAATGTCATGAAGAAGCATATGCCTAATAGAGGAGATAACATAAGAGATATGCATAAATAACTACGACAGAAGCTAAAAATCTGAAGAGATACAAGTGAAAAATTATAAATGTTCAAGGAGAAGGAAATAAAAAGACTAGAAAAAAGATTCAACCATTTGAGGATTCCTATCTGACATAAAAAACAAATGTCTTGGTCTTCTGGCTTCCAATCCTTTTCTAACAAGCATCTCACAACTAACACAGTTTCTTGCTAAACTCTGAAAGTTTAGTCATCATCCTAATTCTTCTTCACAATTTTATTCCATTTTCACATTACACAGAACAAAATCTTTTTATAAGGAAAATTGATATCACGCATAGAAAACTCATACCTCGTCCTGCGATTGTTAACTAGAAATAAAAATTAGAGAATGGTATCTACCAGGAACAAAAATTTTATTTCCCAGCACCACATCCATCTAAATCTCCAAGAACATCCTTGGGTTCAAGGACCATGACAATAAGGTTCAGAAAGGAGTTTCTGGTTGAATGAAATAACCATGTTCAGTTGTGCTTCTAACCCAGTCACAGGATCTGAAACTACTACACTCCTCCTCAGATTCCCTCACTTACATACCTTGACACTTCTGTCAAAAATAACTGGGATTCGTTTTACAGTTTTATGACTACCAGGAAACTCTAACACTAACTCTAGAAAATACACAAAATATACAAAGTTTTGCAATAAGAGCCTGAAGGGGAAAAGGCAAAAGAAATCAGCCTCTAATTCTCAAGTAAAGACGTAATTGTCATCAACTTAGTTCCATCAACAGAAATGAGAAAAAAAAAAAAAAAAACTAAACACAGTAACAATAGTTTTGCAACTTAACGAATTAAGAGAGAAAAATGAAAAAGGGAAAAAAAGAAATTAATGGGTCTTCATTAATCATTCTCTTTAGCAGATCATGTAATTCTTTCCAACCAGTGTTAAAATATTCATGTGTTGCATGGACACTATAACAAGTATTTACCCCAAATATTATTTATCTTTATAGAAATAAGATAAATACTATTGTAAGAACTTAAGCTTCATGAAGGCAGGACATTTTGTCTGTTCTATTCACTGATTTATCTACAGCGGAACTCTAACACAGAGAAGGCTCTCAATAAATATCTTCAGCTGAACTGTGCTTAAAACACTAAAGACTCTCAAATATTGCTATAAGAATGAATCAATGTCAAAAGAAATTTTGTG
Organism: Ursus arctos; assembly: GCF_023065955.2. Lineage (NCBI taxonomy): Eukaryota > Metazoa > Chordata > Mammalia > Carnivora > Ursidae > Ursus > Ursus arctos. Next base: position 17,781,661 of record NW_026622775.1, read on the forward strand.
ACAACTGCATCTAAAACTCAAGATAGTATATCATGTCAGAAAGGAAAGAAAGTAGCAACATTTAACGAGATTAAAATAATGTTCCTCTTATTTTTATTATCATATAGAAAAAGACCAGTAATTAACAAGTTACCACGTAGGTGTATAACTTGATGTAAGAAGTTTTTTTGTGGTATTACATATTATATATAGTATCATTGAAGATAAATACTAGGGAAAAAATTAGGAAGTAAACTGAAGAAAAGTGTATAAGATGCATTCAATACTGGGATGGATTCCCTAATTTCTCTTTCTTCAGTCTCGTTATTCGTGTACAGAAATGCAACTGATTTCTGAGCATTGATTTTGTATCCCGCCACGTTACTGAATTGCTCTATAACTTCTAATAGTTTGCGAGTGGCTTCTTTTGGGTTTTCCATATAGAGTATCAATAGCACCAAAAACCATACGTTACCTTGGAATTAACTTAACCAGAGACGTAAAGGACCTATATTCTAGAAACTATAAATCACTCTTGAAAGACATTGAGGAAGACATAAAAAGATGGAAAGATATTCCATGCTCATGGATCGGAAGAATTAACATAGTTAAAATGTCCATGCTACCCAGAGCAATCTACACTTTCAATGCTATCCCGATCAAAATACCGAGGACATTTTTCAAAGAACTGGAACAAATAGTCCTTAAATTTGTATGGAACCAGAAAAGGCCCCGAATCTCCAATGAACTGTTGAAAAGGAAAAACAAAGCTGGGGGCATCACAATGCCGGATTTCGAGCTGTACTACAAAGCTGTGATCACAAAGACAGCATGGTACTGGCACAAACACAGACACATAGACCAATGGAACAGAATAGAGAGCCCAGAAATGGACCCTCAGCTCTTTGGGCAACTAATACTTGATAAAGCAGGAAAAAACATCCGGTGGGAAAAAGACAGTCTCTTCAATAAATGGTGCTGGGAAAATTGGACAGCTACATGCAAAAGAATGAAACTTGACCACTATCTCACACCATACACAAAAATAAACTCCAAATGGATGAAAGACCTCGATGTGAGACAGGAAACCATCAAAATTCTAGAGGAGAACATAGGCAGCAACCTCTACGACATCGGCCAAAGCAACCTTTTTCATGATACATCCCCAAAGGCAAGAGAAACAAAAGATAAAATGAATTTATGGGACTTCATCAAGATTAAAAGTTTCTGCACAGCCAAGGAAACAGTCAGAAAAACTAAGAGGCAGCCCACGGAATGGGAGAATATATTTGCAAATGACACTACAGATAAAGGACTGGTATCCAAGATCTACAAAGAACTTCTCAAACTCAATACACGAGAAACAAATAAACAAATCAAAAAATGGCCAGAAGATATGAACAGACACTTTTCCAATGAAGACATACAAACGGCTAACAGACACATGAAAAAATGTTCAAAATCATTAGCCATCAAGGAAATTCAAATCGAAACCACACTGAGATACCACCTTACGCCAGTTAGAATGGCAAAAATAGACAAGGCAAGAAACAACAATTGTTGGAGAGGATGTGGAGAAAGGGGATCCCTCCTACATTGTTGGTGGGAATGCAAGTTGGTACAGCCACTCTGGAAAACAGTGTGGAGGTCCCTTAAAAAGTTAAAAATTGAGCTACCCTATGATCCAGCCATTGCACTACTGGGTGTTTACCCCAAAGATACAGACGTAGTAAAGAGAAGAGCCATATGCACACCAATGTTCATAGCAGCAATGTCCACAATAGCTAAATCGTGGAAGGAGCCGAGATGCCCTTCAACAGATGACTGGATTAAGAAGTTGTGGTCCATATATACAATGGAATATTACTCAGCTATCAGAAAGAAAGAGTTCTCAACATTTGCTACAACATGGACGGCACTGGAGGAGATAATGCTAAGTGAAATTAAGTCAAGCAGAGAAAGACAACTATCATATGATTTCTCTCATCTATGGAACATAAGAACTAGAATGATCAGTAGGGGAAGAAAGGGATAAAGAAAGGGGGGGTAATCAGAAGGGGGAATGAAACATGAGAGACTATGGACTATGAGAAACAAACTGAGGGCTACAGAGGGGAGGGGGGTGGGGGAATGGGATAGGCCGGTGATGGGTAGTAAGGAGGGCACGTATTGCATGGTGCACTGGGTGTTATACACAACTAATGAATCATCGAGCCTTACATCGGAAACCGGGGATGTACTGTATGGTGACTAACATAATATAATAAAAAATCATTATTAAAAAAAAAAAAAGATGCATTCAATACTGAATTGCTTCTCTGTAATTTCCCCAACTTTGCGGATCTGTGAAGAACTAAGATTTTTATCAATTTTCCAATACTATTAAATTGTTTCACACGTGAATATATGAAACTATCAATATTATCAAGCGTTAGATGCTAAAAAAGTAACAATACAAAACTGGTTTTGGATTTTTTTCAAAAGTAAAAATATTTTTACTTGCTTGTATTTCATCTCCCACCATGTTATAATAAGCTTTTATCTGTCTCCTTCAAAATATTATAACTTCTTGAAAACAATGATTGCCTACCTGTTGAATTACATTTCTCCCTGCCTAAATAAAATAGATTCTTATTAAAATCCTCTGAAGGACTTAATTAACAAACCAATCACCAATAAACCTAAAATAAAATCTTGACTCTCTGTCCAAAAGTAAAGGCTTAGATCATCTAGTGCCATAGACTATGCAAAAGTATTTCTCTTTAACTATGAATTGTATTCTCATATTTGCCTTTGACTATGGTTATATTAGAGCTTCACAGTCTTAGAGGAAATGTACTCTATGAATTATCAGAAACAGCTGTTATAATACTAGAGTTACCTAATTTACGTAATGATTAATTACTTTAATGATGAAGAAAGAAAGTGACCCAGGGTTTTGAAAGATCCAGGAGGAAATTAAAAGCACCAAAATGTTCCACATACGAAGACTATGCTTCCTCTATCATAGTACATTTTGGGAATACAAAGTGATTAGTTCCTTTCGTCAGTCAGAAAATCAGGACTGGTGTGATATTTACATATAGCTCTAATTGCTTCTTATTTCCCTTCAATTAGTTAATAACTAAAATTCACACAGGTAAAAAAAAAAATAGAAGGACCATCTGAGTAGAAAGACCTTTTTTCAGAAAAATCTATGATACCATACAGAAAGATATGCTTGAAATCAGAATATAGCAAAAATACAGTTATCAAACATGATTTTAAATATTTAAAGATGAAATTTACATATAAACTCTAAGAAAATACATTGTAATTTAGTTGGACTAAGTTCAACTTAGTTAGCTAAATTCTTTGAAACTGATTTCCTAAGGTGTTAAATCCAAATAACTTACAAGAAATGAAATTATAAAAAATGAAAATTCAGCTCTTCAGCTCATGATAGGATCTTCAGAAAAAGTAGGAAGTCAATAGGAAAAGAGTTGTTTATGTACAGAGACTTTAAGTCTCTTAAAAAGTAGAAACTTACATAGTAAAGATATTATTGATTTCATACACAGTGATTCCACTGAACCTGGTATTTCATATTTGTGCACCAGTATCACCTAACAGATTTACTTGTTATTTAAAAATGATCAAATAGCTTTAACCCTGATGTTGGTGGCTAACAGCAAAAGATAACAGATTTGCCCTGAGTTTTACTGGACTGCACTTATACATTAAAAACTCTGCAATAATATCACACCTCTCAAAGACACATCCCTTTGGGTGACTTTAATATACCCATCCCATGTTTGAATTCTATACCACTATCCATAAAGATCATTCCGGACTACTACTTTATCACTTACAGGGGTAATCTGAAACCTACACTCAAATCACAGCTGTGACACACACCCCTGTCCTCCACAAACTTCTAATCTACTCTCCCCCTCAAGCCCTTCCAAGAACTTCTATGATTATAAACCTGTATACATACACACATACTTCAAATCTGAGCTCTGCCACTTACTAGCCTTTAACCTTGGACAAGTTACTTAGCCTTTCTGTGCCTCGGTCTCCTCATCCATGAAATGGCAATAATAATAGTATCTATTTCACAGGATTGCTATGAAAATAATTAGTATTTGTAAATCATTTAGAATACTGACACAGTGTTTGCTATATTATTAGTATTTTCAAATCACTTAAAAATTAATGTTTCATACCATTAGATATGAGGACAACATAAAAACAAACATCACTCCTTTCATAGCAATTCAAATCCTGCTTAAATGACTCCTAGAGACACACAGAGAAACAGAAATACAGTCACACATACATACACGTATGCTAATCTCCACCGCACAGTATACCCGCAACTTTGGGAACAAACTTTCGCCTGCTAAGAACTACTTACTATGTAGGGATAAAAGTATATGCAACATGAGTAACTGAAGCAGCAGTGAGGCAATAAGCAGGTACAAAAATAACAATTTGCTTGCTTCTTTTACAATGGGCAGAGGGGTGATACGCAAAAAATTATTTTCAGGGAATCACGTTTTCTTTGCTCACTTGCTCTTAGACCAATTCATTTACCAATGGAAAAACCCTTAACTGAGGTTAGGAAAAAGTTGTTTTTCATACTGCTCACTAAAAGACTAACATTATGCCAGATTTTCATTATTTTATAAATATCCATATTTAAAAGTACCACCCAACTTTTTGTTTACTTGATAGGGAAATAATTCCAAAAACACAGATTTTCTTCAGATTCTCAATAGCCAACGATCTCTTCCAAAATGAACTTGTCTTACTTAGAGAAAATAGTAATACTATAAACAAAAAAGATAGTAGATGCTATGCTGAGAGTTCCTTTAAATTAAGCACCATATATAGTTTCCCCTCCCTGAAAATGTAGCCTATTTTCCAGGCAGCTAAGTGGTTTTCTCTACCACAATAAATATCCCTTACCAGTTATAGGTAACATTCGAAAAGTAAATAAACAATTGCCATAAGTTTGAAAAAAAATTAAGTTTCTGCAGTGCTTCACATTCTGTTATTAAACAAGATAAAAGACATACTTTTAATCCATATCCTGTGCAACACAAAGCTTAAATTTTGTTTCCTTCGATACTCAAAGTAAACATATGTATTTACAACTACAGATTGTCCCCATATGTACAGAAGTAGTACAGGTACCCCCACAAAATTTAAAAAACAGACAAAAAAACTAAAAAAAATCTATATCTATATATCTAGAAAACAAACACGTTAATTTTTGCTTAGAAACCAGAACATCATGGCATTCTTATTGTTACCTTTTAAATGCTTCAGCTGGGTTCCTTTCACATTCTCCAGGCTGTAAGAGGCTTTGGACTGCTGGATCCCTTAGCTTATCCTCATATCCTTGGAGTAGTCCACTGCGGCAGATCTGGGCAACTAGACTTCTAATAAACCCTCCAACACACAAAGTATCAGAGTCCTGTGCTTTGCAGAAATGAAAGGCCAAAGCCTGGCGATGTAAACCTCTCTGCAAGCTTGTAGGTGAACTTGGCCACAACAGCTCAGTACATAGGGCTGTCTTGCCACTGCCAGGCCCTCCTACCAACAACACACCCCAGGCAGCTCCTTTTCCAGAGACAACACTAGCATTATTCCCAGAATTCATTACAAGGGATGGTGTGTTGACAGCACTATTGCAGCAGTTAGTTTTCTCCTGGAGGCAATGCTGAAGCTTGTGGAAAACCCACTCCCTACAGTAAAACTGCTTCCCCTGCAGTAAACTCGTTTGAGCCATTTTGCAGACTTTCTCTTCCCAAGGATTAGTCATAATAGGTTCCTTATCTTCAACATTTGCTAGATCCTGGATACATCAACACAGGTCTTTACATCCATTAGGACATAACTTGCAAATTAAGTTGACTTTGAATGATACAGTAACGAGTTACAGTAAAACTCAACAGCCACAGATGCCATTTGCCAATAGAATGTGCATGACTTTATTTGGCTCTTTACTCTTGATTATCGGCAGAGAATATATTAGTTTAATTGTCGAACTGGTGGAAAATTGCCTGGTTCCAAAGCGTGACAATACTTTCCCTAAATCTTGATGGGTCACATAACTCCATGGTTATATCTTGGAGTTTATGTGATTGTGGATGTTTCAAGTGTGCAGATGAGATAATACATCTGGAAAACTAAAGAGAACGCCCAATCTTTCAATTTGTACAAAATGCTTCTCCAGATTCGAAGTGTTAATTCTGTATCTGAAAATTAGATGCAGAAAAGATGTCCATTATAGTTAATGCCATCAAAGAGATTACATGTATACAATAGATAGGTAGCTTTATATTTCTTATTGAAGCATAGTCACTCAAAGTACCAGACCTTGCCAATTTCAGGCATCTGGGCAATTGCCAGGGAGGGAACTGTTTCAGATTATGGTCTTTTATGTGGCAGAAATGACAGGCCACTGTTAACACCTTCTTAATCCAAAGCATTCATAAAATGCATTTTCATGAGAGTGGGTTCTTAATGAACCTGTTCACAGGTTTCTAGGTTCAAGATATCTGCAAATCAACAATTTCCACAAGTAACTAAAATAAAACAACAATACCTCAGTGCAAAATATTATGTTAAGAGTGGGTTTACTTAAAAGCTTACAAAGGATACAATTTGCCAGTTAAAATCATCTCAAAAATGCATATACTTTTAAAAAAATCCATACACTTCATCTTTGGCACTTTCAAAAAGTTGGACAATTACCCCCAGAATCATAATTACATTTTCCTTTCTGTATTTTACTTTCTCTATGGCTATGCTTCCCAAACAGCTACCTTTTAATCAAGTTACCCTAGGTTTTTTTTCAAAAAAACTTTGTGTAGAAAGAAAAAAAAAAGGCTTTATGCACACACAGGAACATCCTTAACTGTAGCCAAAAAGGTCTTTCGGACTAGCTTGGTAGAACAGCGCCAGTTAAAGGAAGCTCTATTAAACTGCACAGTCCAGCCAGTCAAGGACTCTGTTTACTCGACAAGTCACACTTCTTTGTTGATAGTTCGCAAAATCTAGGGGATGATTTCCAGGGTTGTGGCTGAGTGGGAATGGGTTAAAAAAAATTTGAGGGGAGGATCAGGATGATCTTGAATGATAAATCTAAACACAAGTACAATGTGAATTCTTCCTTCCTCTGCGCTAAAGATAAAAGGTTTCGGCTGGGGGTGAGGAATGGAATCTACTACTGTGGCCGGAGAAAAGGCTGCCGGGGAGAATTCCTTCCGAGACAGAAAAGGGATAAGGAGTAGAGTGCTTCGGGGCTGGTGGGTGTTTGCCTACAGTTCTGGCCTCTAGTTTGAGCAGATAGACAAAAGGAACTCCGGGATTCCCAGAGACGGGAACCACCTTCCGTTTGAGCAGCCTCCAGGAGCCACAGGGGGGCCACCTCGGAGAGGCCACGGACCGAGGTGCAGCTTCTACGCTGAGGTCTTCCCTTCCAGAAGGCTGGGAACGCCCCAACACCCCGCCCCGCCCCGAGATTTTGGGGTGTGTCTTTTGAAGGGGGAGGGGGTGCCCGACGTCCTTGCCAATCCCAGATGAGGGGTCGCCCCCCTGTTGGTGCCCAGCTCTGCGCCCCCACCACACGCGCCGCTCCCGCCCCCGCCCGGCCCACGGCGGAACGTGGGGAGAAGTCGGTCTGGGGCCGGCGACTGGAAAGGGTGGGTGGGTGAGTCAGGGTCGAGCCCAGCCACAGCCCCCGAGCTTCGGACCTGAGGAGGAGCCTCGCTTCTACCCCCGCTGCCGCCCCTCGGTTACCTCGGCCCCAGCCGCCGCCGTGGCCGCCGCCGCTGCGGACTCTAAGCCTCAGACACTTGCTCCTCTGAGAATCCGCGGCCGCCAGCGCTCCCCAGACTCCCAAATGCAGCCGCCTCCTCCGCCCGGCCTGGGGCTCGCTCTCAGCTCCAGATCCTCCCGTTGGCCCCCGGCAACTGCCAGTTCCAGCTGCCCCAGCAGCCTCGGTCGTGCTCCTCCCAGCCCCCACCGGCCAACCGCCGCCGCCGCCGCCGCCGCCGCCGTCAGGGCAGTGACTGTCTCAGGCAGCCCGGGACTCGGCCGGCTCCGCCCCGCCCCACTCCGCGGCCCCGCCCCCAGGCCCAGGCCCCGCCCCCACCAGACCGCTCGGCCTTTCTTCGCCCGTCGGCTCCTCCCCTTGCCCCCCCCACTCCCCCGACTGCGCCGGCCCACGCCGCCCGTGCCTGGGCGTGTGCGGGCGTCTGGACCCCGCTTCCCGCGTCGCTGGGGAACCTTTCTGGGGGTGGCCTAGGGGCCCCGCCTCTCGGAGGGGGCGGAGAAAGGGGCGGGGGCTGCGTTCTCACGTCCTCGAGCTCACGCGAGTCGCTGCCCCCACCCACCCCGTCACCACTCGGCCCTGAGCCTTTCTTTGTCTTCCAGGCAGGAGGGACTAGCTGGCTTTGGGGGCCATATCCGCTTCTAGGAAGGGCAGTTGAGTTGGGAGAATTGCCCCTTGCCTCTCCCTCAAACCCCTTTTTCCGAAAGACCACTCCGGACCCATCCTATTCTTCAGTCGTCCGGGTTCTCTTTCAATCCATTAAATTCCCGTGATGCTTTTACTTTCTCAGTCTGGGACTGAGAGAAGCAAGGAAAGGACTGGGAAGAATATTGTAAAAATAAAAAATAGTAGGGGTATAGGGCGACATTCCCATGCGCCTCATGAAAAGGACATGGCCTCCACCAGATGGAGGTTCAAAGCAGTCATGATTCGGTCTCAGGCTCCTGCCTTCCTGGACAGTTGGATGACCTACAGGGGCCACTATAGGGGAAAAAGTCCATAGTCGAGGTCACGCTGTAGAACCAGGTAAACTGCCTTAGAGGGCCTGACTATAGGCAGTTACTGCTGAACTAGACAGGCCAGTTGTTTGCACTCACCTGGACCTGGGTTCTTTAGATTCCAAATTTCTGCTGGCAAGGTAAATGTATCGTCAGCTGAGAAAGTAGAAAATGTGCTATCTTTATTGTTTTGTTTTTTATGCTAAAGCCGTGAGCTTGCCATCTCCCATTCACCATTAATTTGAACGTTTATTTCCCAAATATTAAACCAGCCTCCCATCTGTTTTTTCTGGAATTTCAAAGTACAGCTATCATCCTTAAGTAGAAAATCATAAAACCAAATAGATTGTGCTTGTGCTTACCCTTCCATTCTGTTTATTCCTAGCCTCCTAGCTTGTTGATCTTAGCATTTAATTCATTTTTTGTGAATTCTGGGGTTCTTTTCCAAAGCACAAGCAAAAAAGGCAGAAGATATAAATTCTCCAGAATTAGAGAGTTGAAAATTGATTTTTAAAAAAATAGAATTTCGATTCGCATTTGCTTAAGCAATTTGAATTACCACTTAGCTTGTTTGCCACGCGGCTTCATAGTCATCGAGTCCTTCAACTTCATGGCTATAATACTATATGTTTAGACGAAAATTATAACTAAGTATGTACATCATACTATAATTTCCATTAAACTATTTGCTAATACAATAATTAAAATGATTTCTGCCCAATAGAGAGAGAAGTTACAGAAACTTGGTTTAGTGGGCCTATTTTTTTTATAACTAACCATCTCAGAATGCTGTTTGAAATAGCATCAGGCATAACTGAGCTGTAATTAATCTTGAGACTCGTTTAGAATTTTTTTTGGCTTTAAAGTTTATTTCACATTTCATTTTTATGGCTTTTTGCTTTCCCTAATAGAAAAATTTCTGAAGAGCAGAGACTATGCCCTACACAGCCTTGCATTCCCAACACTTAGCAAGTTTCCCAGCATGTAAAGCCAGTCTGTTCTTTCATCTCATAGTTACTTACTTTGAGGCTTCCAATGTACCTGGAGATATGTTGAGCTTAGTGATAGGTTATACACAATTATGGCAGGATGAGCACAGGTTCTTAAAGTCTGGGAGACTGTTGCAGGGCAAAGAAAACTTGGGATTACTTTAGCCTTCCTTTCTTTTCAGAATATCCATTTATCTCCCCAATTTTCAATATGAAGCAATGATGTTTTCTGTTTTTTCCGCCTCTTCTATACAATATTGCTGCCTTTAGATCTCTCTCACCAAAAGCTAAAATCTCCATTGTTGGGAAATATGCATATATATTTATTTATTATTTTATTATATATTATATTATATTTATATTTATTATTATATATATTTATTATATATATGCCTATATATTTATGCATATATGTACATACACATGTAATTAGACACGTGTACATGTATATATCTACTATGTCTGTGTATATATTTGTCTGTATACACTTAGTGGGCCTACTTATTGACCTAATCAGGACTTTTTTAATAAAGATTTTATTTATTTATTTGTCAGAGAGAGGGAGAGAGAGAGAGAGAGAGCATGAGCAGGGGCAGAGAGAAAAGCAAACTCCCCTGCTGAGCAGGGAACGGGATGCAGGGCTTGATTCCAGGACCCCGGGATCATGACCTGTGCTGAAGGCAGATGTCCAACTGACTGAGCCACACAGGCTCCCTTAACCAGGACATTTTTTGAAAACAAAACAGTGAAAGTGACAATAAAATTAACTAATATTGTGTAATTCTTAGACTATTTATTGACTGGAAACTTGATTATATTCTATTTGGTGGAGATATCGAATAGTTCTATTCAAATGTTATTTTCCAAAAATATAACAATTATGTATATATTAACATATAAATATACATTTATATACAAAATTTTATGACTTTTTAAATCAATTACATGAATGCTAAAAATGGCATAAGCTGCATACTCACTCTTCGTACATTTTCACATACGTTAATCAGTTTCTTAGTATATTTTCTCTAGCACCACATACTGATATTTTTCAAAAAAATGCATTTTTTTAAAACACAGTTTTTCTTATTTTTAATCTGTTCATTAAATTGCCTGAAATTTTCCTCACGTTTGAATAAATTTGAAATTATTGACATCATTAATGCTTCTCTGTAGACATGGTATTTTTAATTGAAAATTTTCTAAGTGCTGAGGTACGTAGTAAGTTGAGAGCAAACTAATAAATAAAATACATTCTCAATTTAAATTTCTATATATTGAAATGCACAGAGTTTTCAGCCCAAATCTTTCCATGGAGGTATTCGTTTTTTCATCTCACTCGGAGTAACATCATTCAACAAATATTTTTACAAAACAAAGCTCATCATATAAATTTTCTTTACATTTATTTAGATAGTTGCCCTTATCATGGAGCACATTCAGTTCCTTCCTTGATTGGTAGAGGTATATTTCAATAACTTCCTGTTTGCAACTTTTGTTTTCAATAATTACAATCCCTGAAAGCTGAAACATTTTAATATTTTAATTTTAGAGTTATGGTGATTTTAAATGAAATGCTATGAAAATTCAAAGGATTCATTGTGGTCTAGTTTAACTACTGTCGATCATTCAGGTTTGTTTACAAAGTAATTATTTAAACAAATATCACTGGCAGTCTTTCAGATTATGCCACAAATTTGAAGAACTCTGTTTACTACACAAAAGCATTCAGCGTATTTGCTGTATGCTCTACTACAGGGTAACTCAGTCTCTATTTCAGCTATACCTTGCCTTTGGTTTTTCAGCATTTACCCCTGATTCTAGCAGTGGCAGCCTGGGGAGTTCATGCATGTCAAAGGCAGTGGCAGCCCACAGCACACCTGACTGGTATACCAAACTCCTGGTGGGTTCCGCAAGCTTGAAAGTTTCTCTATTACAAAGACCACGAGTTGGTTGTACCTAGCCTCCCATATCAAACTGTACTTTTTCCCCCTAGCTGCTATCCTTCACACTGTCCTTGAAAGGAAGTGGTTAGTTACTTTGCATCTGGAAAGAGTCCGGAAAAGAGCTATTGCTGGCAGTCTTTCAAATTTCCCCACAAGTTTAAAGAACTCTGTTCACTGCTAATGCATCTCACACACTCTTAAAGACCATAGTAGAAGCTGCAAATATAAATATGAAGGTCTACCAAACCCCTTCCAGATTATTTTAATGCTACTGTTAATAACAGTGCTTTGTTTACACAAGCATGCGCAAGTTACGTTAGTTGATTGGACCTGATGTTGCCCTAGACTATAGAAGTCTTTGATGTAGTAAGCATAATGATAGGAACATCAGCGGTGACTATCTGCTTAAATACTCTTTTTAAAAGAGTGCCTGTTTAAGCTTTACATTTTAAAAGTACTGTTGCCAGCTCTATTTGTTTCTGTTCTTGAAAACAAGCCTAAAAATTGTTTCTGCTTATAAAATGTGTAAGGTATAGTCCTTTCCTTCAAATGATGAAACAATCTCCAAAATAAGATACATTTTGCAGAATTACCAGCTAACTGGATTAAAAACTCAACGAGCTGTGAGTACTCAGTAGCTGGCTACCATGCTCTACCTTATCCTACAGGCTCCCAGATGGAGCAGAAAACTCAGTGGACCCTAAAATTACATCTACAGTACACATGATAGTATGAGCCTGAAACTCATAGCCTTGTCCAGCTCCCAAAGACAGCAAGGAATTTAAAGCAGCAAATTAGAATCTTCTAAAATATGTCCTTCCATTGGATCCTCGTAACTGCTTTTTCCTACCTTTTCTTATATAGGCTTAGAAATAGTTTAAATGCCCAGGTCCAAATATGAAGTTACCATCACGCTTTTCTCAAATCTCTTATCCCGATAAAGGTCATTTGTGTATTCTCTGAACCACGTTTTACATATCTGAGAACAGCTGAAATTGACTTAGTAATAAGTTACATTCTGACTCCTATGTCATATGGTCATATGTAAAAACAGCAATAATTACATGTAATTATAGTCATTTAAAAATAGTGCAAACTCTCATTTGTCAAGGTGGACTTCTCTAACTTCATTATGTCTATGTACTATGCATTCTTTGGTAAAATGTCAGTGAACTACGAGATAGAATTAATCTCGATTTGCTGCACATAATTTGTGAAATTGATAGGCCCCAGGTAAATGAGAGATATTATTTTATTTATTGTCCTTAGTCTCTCTGCTCTTCTAGACACCATACCTTGTTTTTTCTTTTTCCGAGTCTCTGTTACTTGCTACACCAGGACACTCTGGCATCAGCAACCTCTGAGAGATAGGTTGTATGAATTTGGAAGATAAATATAATATGCTAGAAAGCATAAAAATAAACTCGATGAAGAATCTGTGGGAGTAACTCATCTTAGAAAACATTTTCCTAAGGTCACAAAGGCTCCTGTGAATCCCACGCTTCCCATCCCACACATGTTGCCAGGGAACTCATTTATAGTTCACTGTGGTGGTGGTGGAGGCAGGACAGTCATATAATGTAGCAGCACCACAAGGCCTATGTCAGGATGGTTAACTTCTCAGAAAGTTTGTTTTGGTTTTTCTCCATGAGGCTAGATGGAATGGTTAAATGACCTCCATGAGGTAATTCGTAATTTTCTTCCTAGTCAGTTTTGTCTAGTGCCTATATTTCTTACTAGTGCTCTTCAGTTAGCCTAATATATGATCGTTCCTTTAGATCATTCCTTTTATTTTCATTTAATTTTGATTAGGGTCCCTCAATTTTTTGAAAATTCTTCTGATGGAAAAATGTAACTGAAATCCCAAGTCTGGAACTGAATAGGTTGAGGAGCGCAGTATGCCAAGTCTTTAAAGTATGAAACATAGCGTTCTGTCCGAGATGATTGGTAAACTAGAAACATTATTAAAATACCACCCAAAAATTATTTTCTAAAAGGAATATCTATACATTCCCACACCAGAAAAAGCAGGAAATGTTTTTATGCCTTTCTTTCAACTTCTGTCCTAGGTAGACTCCAAAGATGCCCTCAACGAACTGCGACTCCTGGACTGTATGCCCTTAAGCAGTTGCCTCACATTGTATCTGGTCTGCTCTGTGACTTGCATTAACCAATAGAATGAGACAGAAGTGGTACCGTACAGTCCCCTGATCTAGATTTGAAGAGGGCTGGCAGCTTCCGTGTCATGCCTTGCAATGGCCACCTTTGGGAACCATATTAAAGAAGTCTGGCTTCCCTGCTGAAGAGACCATGTGGGGAGACCACACCAGGAGGCCACATGGAGTGGCCCTGAGATCCTCTGGAGAAGTGGAGAGGCCCAGCCAGCCCATCATCCCAGTTGGGCCTTCGATGACTCCAGCCTCAGCCACCATTTACTACACCTTCACGAAGAACCTCAAGTAGGCCCACTGCAAGATTTTGTCTAGCTGAGCCCAGTGGAACCATAAGCTGTAAGAGTTGTCAACATGATTGCTATTTTAAGCATTTATGTGATAGAATGGTTTGTTATATAGTAGTAAGTAAAACACTACATGATAGAAATAAATTTCCTGGTATTTCACAAATACTACCTACAATTTCTACTGTCCCTGTCTTCGTTTTATCTCTTGCGCAATTTAAATAGCTCTGGGGAACCGAAACGACATATCTTTATTTATACCATCCTACTTTTCTGGGGTATATGCACTATTCATTTGAGAAATAATTAGAAAAATGAGACAGAGGAGTCGCCTGGGGGGCTCAGTTGGTTAAATGTCTGCCTTCGGCTCAGGTCATGATCCCAGGGTCCAGGTATGGAGTCTCCCTGCTCAGTGGGGAGACTGCTTCTCCCTCTGTCTGCCTCCCTCTGCTTGTTCTTGCTCTCTCCCTCTCTCTCCCTCTGTCAAATAAAAACATATTTTTTTAAAAAAGAAAAATGAGATAGATGTTAAGTGAACTTTTTAATATCATATAGATGGAGGATTTATATTTATTTCCAAGTGTCTCTTCTCTCCATTGAATATTTCTTATCACATTAGAAGCCTTTATTCAACAAGGATGTTTCTCACTGTAGCCTAACAGATAGTTATATGATATCTCTAAATATATAAAAACATCAGGTTCTAGCATACTACTTAATAATAAATGAGAATCAGAAGCTGCCCTCTCAATTTACCACCAAAGTTTTACATATAATTAGGATGGCATGTTGGGGATGCAGGCGGAAATCTAAATCAGAAGTACCTTATTTCAATAATGTTGATTTAAGTTCTGAAAGTTTGTAGCTACTTCAAAATATAAAAAGAAAAAAATTTGGGGGCGCCTGGGTAGCGCAGTCGTTAAAGCGTCTGCCTTCGGCTCAGGGCGTGATCCCGGCATTCCGGGATCGAGTCCCACATCAGGCTCCTCCGCTATGAGCCTGCTTCCTCCTCTCCCACTCCCCCTGCTGTGTTCCCTCTCTCGCTGGCTGTCTCTCTGTCACATAAATAAATAAAATCTTTAAAAAAAAAAAAAAAAGAAAAAAATATTTTTAGCATTAACCTTAAATAACCTTAAATGAGACCTTTTGTTTAATTTCATTTTTTTCATAGAAGATTCCATATTTGCTAATAACATATTATTAAGAAATTTATACAAATATAGATATAAATTTTGGATGATTCAGGTGAGCAAGCTCATTACTAACTAACTCAAAATTTCATTTTTTTTGAACTAGAATATTTAACATGGAGGTAAACTAGTTTACCTAAGGATCATATCTTTATATGAAAATTCCATCTAATTTATTGTTACAATCACAAAAAGATAAAACTAAGTATTTTCCAATCAAATCAGATAAATTCAGCCCCCAGAGGAGATGGGAAAGGAAGCAATCAACCTCACACTTGGAGAGGTACACTTTGAAAAAGAGAATTAATTCTTTTTTCTAAAAGACCACATGGAAAAAAAAGGGAATACAGTTTGGGGAAATTTCGAGAGGGAGGATATCTAAGCAGCATTCTCTGCAAGGAATAATCATCGTTGGAACATCAGGAGGTTGGTGACTTTAAGAAAGCATAGTTTTGGCACACACAGGCTGCGTGCTGTGCAACTGCAGATGACACCATTCAGATGGATTGTCATGTGCTTCACATGCACCAGACTGCGTCAAGGTGGTGAGTACAGTCAGAGATCATATTTGAGCAGGTGTAACAAACCCACATCCAGTGGTTTGATACATAAGGACTTATTTCTCGTATGTAGTAAAAAGCATGGATGGCATGGCTCATATAGTACCTCCAGAGAGCCATCAGGAGTCACCCTTCTCTCTTTCTCTTCTGCCATCCTGAGTATGTATCTTTCATTTTCATTGTCACATCATGGTGGGATAACCAACTTGTCCCGGCTTTTTTTTTTTTTTAATATTTTATTTATTTATTTGACAGAAAGAGAGAGACAGCCAGCGAGAGAGGGAACACAGGCAGGGGAAGTGGGAGAGGAAGAAGCAGGCACCCAGTGGAGGAGCCTGATGTGGGGCTCAATCCCAGGACTCTGGGATCATGCCCTGAGCTGAAGGCAGACACTTAAGGACTAAGCCGCCAGGCGCCCCGTGGCTTTAAACTGGAAGTCACACATCTAAGAAAACTCCTTAGTCCCTAGTAAACCAGGACAGCTGGTCACCTTACATAGTGTCAACATGACATCAACATGGCATTCTACCTCTAGCTCCTTAGGTTCATGTCTTATATCCTTCTCATATTTTGGAGGCAGGAAGAAGATGAGGAAGAAGCAGAGAATAAGGGGTACATAGCACCTATGTCAAGAAAGTAAAACCTTTCCAGTAATTCTCAGCACATGTCTAAGTTACCAGAACTACCAAGATATGCTGGAAAATGGATTATATATCTAGATACATTGCTACCCTGAAGAACTCAGGGCTCTAATTGTAAGAAGAAACAGAGTGCATTAGGAAGACAGCAGTATGTGCATAAATTTGTGACTTTCTGTAGGAATGCTCAGTATCTGTAGGACAAGAATAGAGAAAGCAAACAAGGAGGGCAAACCAGGGCTGGAGATTGTCAAAGAAAGATCTTGAGAAAGGTAAAGAAACACATTATTTTGGGGTATGCATATCATTATTGAAATGGCTCATCGTGAAATGCATACTGAGGAAAAAGTTCAATAAAACTAGGAAGGGTGTCACCTACAAAGAAAAATAACAGAAGGAATAGAAATTTAGAATAAAATATCGATTCCTTTTAAATCCTGGGGGAGACAGTCTATATGAGAAAGTCAATTATTTCTTTCATTTTATTGGTACTAGATTATTTACCTTCAACTTAATATTCACCAGGTAGTTCTGTTTTGTTTATTTTAACACTCTAAACTTTAGGGAGAAAATTTTATTTAAGTTTGTCTTAAAAACATAACATTTGTGTTAGCATTGATAATAAACCAATAAAGATATTGACAATGAAAACCTAATAGAAAAATAGGTGGTGAGTTAACTGAAGGATTTAAAAAATATATTTTAATGAAAATGTGTGTGCAAAGGTAAGTATTTTAATGTCACACAACAACTGAATAAATCATTGATTGAAAAGCAACACCAGTGGTGCCTGGGTGGAGCACTTGGTTGAGCACCTGACTCTTGATTTTGGCTCAGGTCGTGATCTCCAGGTCATGAGACTGAGGCCCCCTTGGGCTCCACACTAAGTGCAGAGTCTGCTTAAGACTCTCTCTCCCTACGGGGAACCCTCTTACACTGTTGGTGGGAATGCAAGCCGGTACAGCCACTCTGGAAAAGAGTATGGAGTTTTCTCAAGAAGTTAAAAAAAGAGCTACCCACTGACCCAGCGATTGCTCTACTAGGTATTTACCCAAAGGATACAAACGTAGTGATCCAAAGGGGCACCTGCACCCCAATGTTTGTAGCAGCAATGTCCACAAGAGCCAAACCATGGAAAGAGCCCAGATGTCCATTGACAGATGAATGGATAAGGAAGATGTGGTGTATATACAAAGGAATATTACTCAGCCATCAAAAAATGAAATCTTGCCATTTCCAACAACGTAAAGGGACTAGAAAGTATTATGTTAAGTGACATAAAGCAATCAGAGAAAGACAATTGTCATATGATTTCACTCATATGTGGAATTTAAGAAACAAAACAGAAGATCATAGGGGAAGGGAGGGAAAAATAAAATAAGATGAAATCAGAGAGGGAGACAAACCCTAAGAGACTCTTAACTATAGGGAACAAACTGAGGGTTGCTGGAGGGGAGGGGAGTGGAGAGATAGGGTAACTGAGTGGTGGGCATTAAGGAGGGCATGTGATGTAATGAGTGCCGGGTGGTATATGCAACCGATGAATCACTGAACTCTATCTCTGAAACTAATAATACACTATATGCTAATTAATTGAATTTAAATAAAATAAAATTTTAAAAAAGACTCTCTCTTCTTGTCCTTCTGCCCCTCCCCAGCTCATACTCCCTCTCTCTCTCCAAAATAAATAAATCTTTAAAAAAGAGAAAAAGGAAAGATTTATTCTTAAATCATAAGCAACAACTGAATTGAGATCACCTTCTGTTTAAATTAGACCACATTTAAATTTATATCATATGCATTTATTCAGATGGGAAATAAGCAGAGCAAAGAAGACCTAAAATAGGTAATATAGACATGTAACTACTTTTGAAGCAAGACACGTGAACATAAAATGGTCAGTTTCTCAGAGGGAGACTCCCCCTCCATGACAGCTTTTAAAAGTTCAAATTGGAGATTCCCTATATCTGCATAGAGAAGGTGGAGAAATTCCACTGACACTGCTGTAAGAACTGGGGATGAAGAAAACTAACGGGATAAGCTTGCAAGGCAGTGAAAGAAAGCCGATGCAAGTCAATATGCAAAAGCTGCCTCCTGGTTGACAGTTTGTGAGACAGACAATTGTACTTCTCCGTCTAGAGCTCATGATTTCCCAGACTTGGGCTCTGTTTCCTATAATGGCATAGGTCAATTTCACCCCAAAGGCTTTCTAACTTCTCTAAGCTAAGGAAGAAAAATCAAGAAACAGGAAAAAATCAGACAATAATAGAGCAGAGCAAATATTACCTGCAAAAGTGCTGCCTCACCCAGAGAAATTGAATGTGGACTTAGGCCTGTGAGGTCTTGCACTGATGGAAGATCCTGGAAATTTTGACTACCTGAAAGGAACATTTATAATAAAATTATTTCAAAGGTATTTCTTAAAATTATGAAAGCATTGTAAGTAATACATTTTTCTGAAAAACAGTATCACCTCCTTTTGACTTAGGGAGTAGAAGAAAATAGCATCAAAATGTTGGTAAAGAGTCTCCATTTGGGGCGCATTGGTCAAAATGGCTCTGTAGTAAAGAAAAAAGTATTTGGAGGGAAACTTGCTGTTTGCGTCTAATCCAGGTTTTGAGGTGTATTAGAGTTTTGGTGGATTAGTTAGTTACCGTTACTACATCACGCACCATAACCTAAAACCTGGTGGCTTAGAACAACAGCAGTTTATTATCTTCCACATTTTTGTGGATTGACTGGGTGGTTCTGCTGGCCTTACCTAGGATCCCTCATGTCGTTGTATTTAGCTGGCTTCACTCCCATGTTTGGGTTACCAGCCGGGTTGGCTGTGAGGTGGCTGGGCTTTCTTCCCATGGCTTTCTCACGGCAGGGTGGTCTCAGAGTTCCATGAGAGCTAAGGCAGTCTGGAAAGTCCCTTGAGGCCTTGGTCTGGAACTCACACTGTGTCACTTCTGCCATGTTTCATAGGTCAAAGCAATCCAGGAGGACAGACCAGATTCAAGGGGAAGAAAAATAGACTGACTTCATCTTTTAATGGATGAAATGCTGAATATTATTCTTAAGATTTTTAAGTATTACAAATAGAAAAGTTTGAGAATTTGACAAATAATTTGAACTCTCCACCAGAAAAAAAAAAAAAAAAAGGCAAATGTACACAAAGTCTGTGTTAATTTTAAAACAACATTGCCCTTCTATGTCATGGGGCTCCAGGTTAAGGGCCCCTCATTTAAACAGCTCCCCTTAAATTCAATGTGCTGCTTAACATGAATAAACTGGAATACAGTCGAAAGGATTTGCAAAAGATTAGAGAAGAATATGGCCATCTGCACTGACATTTTTTCAGTGTTAGGTTCTATATTCTATATTAAAAATTATGTTTTTACTTACATAACAGGACTTTGAAGAGTTAAGGCATAGAAAACTTATATCATAGTTGAACAGAGACTGATAATTTACTTGATTTTGAATGAAATTATTACTTATATAAATTAATACATAACAAAGGACAATTTCTTTTACCTAGTTCTTTAAAAATCTTCTGATTTTTATCAAGTTGTCACTCTATCTCTGATTAAATCAAGTTGTCACTCTTTGATTAAATTCTTTTAATTTAAGGAGGTTAAGAGCAACCTATTTTTATCTTCTTTAGTTATTGGTGGTTGAAGTCTTCTCTCAAATAGGAAAGTGAAGTAGAGTTTCTGCATAATTTAGCTAATAATTAAAAAAACTAAACCTAAGTGTATGTTGGAACATACATCGACATGAACTTTTTTCAAAAATAATTTCATATGTAGTAACTGACATTAGTAATAGCTTCTGAAGATGTAGTTCTTATTTAATATAATCTTTGTGATATGAACAAGTATTATAACACATGGTAGTTTAATTTGACTAAATCCCAATTAAAATAAAGACTTATTTTATTACTTGTATTTATTTATTTTCATTTATTATTTGCTTCAAGAATTTAAAAATGTCACATAAGTAAGTGCCTGGCATTTCAGTCTATAATCTGTAATTGATAAGATAAAAGCAAGACTTTCAGATAGGTACACAGGTTACATAAAGGAAAGCCTCACATGACTCCTGAAGTTTGAGAGGAACAAGGGGCTACCATTTGACAGAGAGAGGTAGAGGCTAGAAAGAGGAAAATACCTTAATCCAGATATGCTCTCAGACCAAGGCAGAAAAGATTATTGAAGAGCTCACTGCAGGAAGTTTATATTAAAACCAAAGTCCACAAATTATACGTTAAATGGAAGTAGAAAATCTACAGTTCAAGCCTCACAATTGGACTAAACCCAACTCTAAGTGATGATTTTCAGGTAGAGTCTTTTTTTTTTTTTTTTTTTTTTTTTTTGATACAAAGAGATTCAAAGTTCGAGAAGGATTTGCTACACCATCGCTGACTTTGAAGATGGAAGGGGGCAATGTGCAAGGAGTGGATAGTGGCTGCAAGGAGCCAAGAGTAACCCCTGGCTAATTGCCAACAAAGAAATGGTAATCTTAGTCCTACAGCTGCAAGGAACAAAATTCTGCCAATAGCAAGAATGAGCCTGAAAGAAGAACTTGAATTCCAGATTGAAACGTAGCCAGTAGACACCTTTATTTAAGCCTTGAATACTTGGAACCCACTCAAGTCTGGCTGGAGTTCTGATGTACAGAAACTGTGGGCTATTAAGTGTGTGTTGTTTTAAGCTCCTACATTTGTGATAATTTATTCTGTAGCTATAGAACAGTAATGCAGATTTGGTATCCATGATGCCACCAGAGCAAATGCCCACAAACATAGATGGGGTTTTGGAACCAGGTAACGAACTGAGGTTGAGGAACATGATAGAAAGAGCCTTGATTTCTTTGAGAAAATTGTTAGTAGAAGTATGGACACGAAAAATGCTGCTGCTGGGGGCACCTGGGTGGCTCAGTCATTAAGCATCTGCCTTCGGCTCATATCATGATCCTGGGGTCCTGGGGTTAAGCCCCAGATCGTATGGGGCTCCCTGTTCAGTGGGAAGTCTGCTTCTCCCTCTTCCTCTGCCCCTGCCCACCTCATGTGTGCGCACTCTCTTTCTGTCTCTCAAATAAATAAATGAAATCTTAAAAAAATAAAAAAACGCTGCTGCTGAGGGCTCACCAAGAAGTGAGGAACTTGCTACTGAACACTGGAGGAAGAGAGATCCTTGCTATGCAGTAGAGGAAAATTTAGAAAAGTGGTTTCCTGCTGTTACATAGGAAGTAGAACTTGTAAATAATAAACTTGGATATTGAATTGAGGAGATCTCCAGGCAAAGTGTTGAAGGTAAGGCCTGGTTCCTTCTTTTTGCTTATAATAAAACATAAGAAGAGAGAAGAAGAAAGAACTGTTTGCCAAAAAGGACCCAGAACATGCTGATTTGGGAAATTAGCCTATAGATATGGCAAAAGATGCTAAAATTAAGAAATTACTCCTGAAAACATGACACAGAGTAAAAGGTGTGGGTGTGTCTATACAACATTTTGCTGCCACCCTGGAAAGATCAAAAGGTCAGTGTTCAATCTCCAGACATTAAAGGTATGCCTCATAGGTCTCAGTTAGACCTGAAGGCCTCTCTAAGAAGCTTATTGACAATGTCCCTTAGACATCTCAACTCAAGCCAGAAATAGAAAAGGAATTATCTCAGAAAAAAATTAATGAGTGAGCCTTTTGTCTGATGAAGTGAACCCTCCAGAAATCCACATAAAGCCACAAGGTACTTGGGAATATTTTACTAGCAGGAGCACTGCCAGCTGGGACTGAAAGGGGCAGAAAGAATATGAAATAAATGGAAACTCACAGCATCCCCAAATTCTCCTGGCAGGAAGCAGCGTCTGATAATACTAGTCAGCTACAAACAGGATCTACCTTTCATGAAAAAGGAAGGATGACTCAGAGCTAAGAGCCCAGAAGGCAGAGGTGAAAGCCCCAGAGAATATCCTAAAGTCCTGAAACCTAATGGGGCCTTCCCGGCTGGATCTAAAACTGACTCCATTTTCCTTGTTTTGGGGCCAGAATGTTTGGAACTGTATTAGTTTTCTATCGCTGTGTAACAAATTACCACACATGTAGTAACTTAAAACAACACAAATTTATTGTCCCTCAGTTCTCTAGGTCAGAGTTTATTGAGGCTCATCTGGCTTCTCAGAGTCTTACAAAGACAAAATCAAGATGTCAGCCAGGCTGGATTCTTATGTTGAGGTTCTGAGGAAGAATCTGTCTTTAAGTTCATTCAGGTCGTTCGCTGAATTCAGTTCCATGTAGTCTTCCCTTTCCTAGCTGGCTATTGGCTGGGGTCCAGTCTTATCTCCCACAGACCACCTACCTTCCTTTGCACGTGCTTCCCCACTTTCTTCAGAGCCAGCAAAGGCACATCGAATCCGTCTTGTGCTTTGAATCTCTTTGACTTTTTCTTCGTGATTTCAAACTTCGTTATGGTATTTGAGTGTAGGAGCCCATTTTAATTGAAAGGAATGAGAAGCTCTCACTACCTCAGCAATACACATAAAATGTGTCTCTTCAGTTAAAGTCAGAAACACAAGCCAATGTCTCTGCTGGAACCACCCTTTGATTTTATAAGTGTCCATTTCTACAGCCCCACCCTCTCTACACTGCCAATATTGAATAGTATCTGAAGAATATTGATGAAATAAAATGACAAATAGTAAGTAGTACTCTATTTTATAGGCCTTTGGCATAAAACTCTATGGGATTGTTTGAGAGAGCAAGCCTATCAGAAGAGTAAGCTAGAAATCCAGATTATCAGGTTTCTGATTCTAATTTTGAGCAAATCACTTAAGTTATTGAATTCACTTTTCACCATAGGACTTTTTCATAATAAAAGCTTTAAAAATACTACTAAAATGTAAAACCATGTATTATTTCTAATGAGCAGTTCTGTGGCAGTGCTGTTAACTGCTATGGTTTTCTCTGATATAATAGTGGTTTCCTCATTTTTTAGAGAGAGACAGATCTCTCCCTGCGTCTCTCTTTCATGATTCCTCTGCTTGTGCTCCCCGTTCCAGCCACACATACTGGATACACACTATGTATAATTCCTTGTACGTGCTGTCTGTTCTCTTACCCCTCCTGACTTTTTACCCTGAACTGACTTGCAATTTTAGTTGTCATTTTTTTTTCATCCACACTTTCCATCCTTTAGAAACAAGATCACTAAACCTCTAACACGTCACTTAATATTTTGTGCTCTTCCATGTGCCTTTTATAGACTGAATTGTGTTCCCTCCAAAATTCATGTGTTGAAGTCTTCATCCTCAATGTGACTCTACTTAGAGGTGGGGCCTTTAAGGAATTAATTAGAATTAACTGGGATCAGAAGGGTGAGGCCTTAAACCAATAGGACTGGTGTCTTTATAAGCAGAGGAAGAGACAGCAGGGATGTATACAAACAGAAGAAAGGCCATGGAAAGGCACAATGAGAAGGTGGTCATCTGCAAGCCAAGGAGAGTGATCTCACCTGAAACCAACCCTGCCAGCACCTTGATCTTGGACTTCCAGCCTCTACAACTGTGAAACATAAATTTTTGTTATTTGAGCCATGCAGGCTGTGGTTAACGTAGCCCTGGCAGAGTGACACAGTGCCTTTGTCGCTCCCTGTGCACAGCTCATCCGTTGTTGCTGTTTTTCTCTCACGAGTGAAACCCAAACTGAATGACAACAGTTAATATCCACTTATAAGCACAATTAGAAATATGAAGGATGATCGTTGGCTTCTATCCTTAACTTCAAACTTCCAGAAATATTAGGCCAAGTTTAAACATTTCCAGTGTCTTAACTTCCGTTTTCTCTGAAACTTATCATTTGGCTTTTACCTTCACAACCCAGCCAAAATTGTTTTCAGTTATGTCATTAATGACCTTCTAATGAACCACTCCTCCTCATTTAATCAACCTTACCGTGTCAAAACAACACTGTTGAGCATGCCCTGATTTCCAAGTCACAGTTCTGTTGGTTTTCTCATAAAACTTTGACTATCTCTTCTGGTCTTTTGCTTCTTCATTTTCATCCATGTTTCCCTTAAATGAGGGTATTCCACACAGTTCTATTCATTGTCCTCTTTTTCTCTTTCCAAATTCTCATTCAAACCTTCAACTTCTGCTAGTGTCTGTATTTGAAGGGATCTCCCGAATAGACACGCCTGGTCCAACTTCTCTGTACTGTGCTCACTACCGCAGATTTCCATTTGGATTTCACACAGGATTTCAAACTCATTATGTTCAAAATTGAATGCCAATGATAATTTTAAAATAGAGGAAATCGTGCACTGAGAAAATAGAAGGGAGATAATGTAAATCTTAGAGTTGGAGTAAATATTTTTCCAGTGCAAACTTGCTAGAGATAAGAAAGTTAAAGCAAAATACAGCAAGCCCTCAAATCTGTATTTCTGAGAAAAAAGCGGAAGGGTTCGATGACTATCAGTTAATGTGGCCTCTAGATTTTGGTAAGCTCCTGTTTCAAGGGCAGTACTAAAACTATGAAAACGTGCGTGATGGAGAAGGTCAGAGAAATAGCTTTAGGTGTTCCAAAGTAAACTACAATACAAGTTGTTAATATAAGTCTCTATATCAGTCATATTTTTTTTCTTTCTAAAACATTTACATCAGTTCTTAATTTTTTTGTCTCAAGATACCCTTACACTTTTAACAATTTCTGAGGAAGCTAAAGAACTGTGTTTATGTAGATTGTATCTATTGGTATTTACTATATTCAAAGTTAAAACAAAACTATAAATACATTATGTCTAAATAACCATAAGCCTATTTCATACTAATACACATAATTTTATAAAAAATAATTACATCTTTCAGAACAAAAAAGATTATGGGAGGAAAGGTCAATGTTTTACAATTTGCAAATGTCTTTAAAGTCTGGCTTAATAAAAGATAGCTGAATTCTCCTATCTACATGTGCACGCACTCTGTTTTGATATGTTATTTTGGTTGAAGTATGTAAAAAAAAAAATCTAGCCTCCCACAAATAGCTAATTGGAAAAAGAAGAATATTTAAATGGCCTTTCAGACAATGAATAGTATTCTCTTTTATTCTACACGTAAACTTAGCAAATGGTGATGTCTTAAAGCTTTAAAACTTTAGCTTCAATATGGAATCTGAATTCATATCAATGAACTTTTCATACTCTGTTACAAAAAATTTAATTGGTCTCCTAGTCTGCTGGGCTGCCAGAACCATAGCATAGAATGCCGTAGACTGGGTGGCTTATAAATAACAGAAATTTATTTCTTATATTTCTGGAGTCTGGGAAGTCCAAGATCAAAATACCAGCAGATTTGGTGTCTGGTGAAAGCCTGCTTCCTGGTTCATAGACACCAATCTTTCTGGTGTCCTCACATGACATAAAGGACATAGAAGTTCTACAGAGATGACCTAATCATCTTCAAAAGGCCCCAGTCTAATTACCAGCACATTAAGGTTCCAACATATGAATTTGAAGGGACACAAGCATTCAGTTTATAACAACTGGTTTATCTTGAACTTTCCTCCTTCCCTCCTTTCTTCCTTCCTTCCTTCCTTCCTTCCTTCCTTCCTTCCTTCCTTCCTTCCTTCCTTTTTCTTTCTTTCTCTCTCTTTCTTTCTTTCTTTCTTTCTTTCTTTCTTTCTTTCTTTCTTTCTTTCTTTCTTTCTTTTCTCCTCCTTCCTTCCTTCCTTCCTTCCTTCCTTCCTTCCTTCCTTCTTTCTTTCCTTAATCTTGAACTTCCAATTGACGTTTATCCATGCATGATTTTGTTACATCATACACTGGTCATTTGAAAAATATTAGTTCATGGAGTTATGCAAATGCAAATACATTTCATTATACAATGTCAAAAAACTCCACCCTTGTTCATATCACCACAAATTGAATCAGAAAAGTTGGTCAAGTTCACAGAGATGAAAATGTTAATATTTCAAAAATTTAATTTCAGTTCAAAAGCATAAATTTTGTCATTGGCAATAAACAGTATCACCTGGTATTTTTAAGGTGACAGGCTCACTTCATCCTTTTTTTTTTGAGAAAATATTTGCCAGATATCCAAGTCTGAATAACCGTAATTTGTCGATCAGTTGTTCTTTCAATTAAAAATGGTGTTTCATGAAAAAAAAAAAGGCCAGTTTAACTCACAATTCACACCATACACAAGGGCTTTTCATTGAGTCAATCATAATTTGGTATGCAGCGGGATATATACTCAACCATGAAATTTAATAAAAATAATATTTTTGATTGCTTAGTCACATGTATTCTTAGGTGTAACTGGCTTTTTTTTTTAAACTGTGAGTGTGAAAATTCAGTGACTCCTAGCACCAGCACACTTCTTTTGAATCATGTCAAGGTGCCAGCAATTTTACTCACTCTGCTTTTGTACCTATCACCGCAAAGTTCAACATAGTGAAAAAGTTAAAAGATTTTTCATGTTTTTATGAAAGTAATTTTGACCTCATGGAGCCCCTGAAAGGGCTTTGGGGACCCTTCCTTAGTCGTCTAAAGATCACATTTGAGAAGAGCTGATTTACATTACACTAGAAACTGAATTACAGTGGAAGTAGGAAGAAAAATTGCATTTATTATATTTTTCTTTAAACTGGCTCCTCTGTCCATATTCCCTGTCTTGTTTAATGGCACCACTTTCAGTGAAGGTCCTGGCAGGAAAAAGGACAGCATACTCAAACTGGGTGATCTAAAGATTGCATTAAATAAGCTAAATAGAATGTGTAAGCAAGGTTTATGGAAACAAAGAAAGGACAAGTGCAATACCCCGAGGTTAGCCACTGCAGAAAGTGTTACCACCCAAGGCTTGAAGGGACAAGTGGAGAGAGTAATTACTAGAAATTGGAGGGAGTAGCACAGAAAGAGGGCTGCCTAAAGCTGGCCTCCAGTTAGAGGGCAGAGCCAACCTGTGGTGAACTTCAGGAAAAGGACTGGAAGAACTTCTTGACCTCCCATCCCTGCCTTCTCGCATCTCTTTTCCCCACCTCCCACGGGCCTAGCTAAAAGTGAAACCAGAGGGCAAGGGTGGAATCCACACAGATTAGCCTCTGGGCGCAAGTCTAGCGAGTAGTGGAGAATAGATCTCAAAGGGCAGAAGGAAGACATTCAGGGATCCAGATTGGTAGTTGAAGGCATTTTATACCTCCTTCATTAAACCCATAATTCGAGAATTCACTGGACCTGCTGTTTTGCCTTCCTAATTTAACTCAACATTTTTCATATTTGATTCCTCTTGTCACTGTTTCTTTCTCTCTCTCTCTCTTTTTTTTTTTAAGATTTTATTTACTTATTTGACAGAGAGAGAGAGAGACAGCCAGCGAGAGAGGGAACACAAGCAGGGAGAGTGGGAGAGGAAGAAGCAGGCTCCCAGCGGAGCAGGGAGCCCGATGTGGGGCTCGGTCCCAGAACCCTGGGATCAGGCCCTGGGCCAAAGGCAGACAGATGCTTAACGACTGAGCCACTCAGGCGCCCCTCATCACTGTTTCTGTTCCGGATTTCCTCAGTTCTTATCTGGGCCATGTAATTGTCTCCTAACTGGTCTTTGTTTATCTAGTCTTCTCCAAACCATCTTCCATATTGCCAGCATAATGCTCATTTTAAATACATATCTAATCATAATACTAAGCTGTTTAAACATGTTATTATTTTATTGAGCCCATATTACCATAGTATAAAGCCAAACACCTGTTTGGAGTATAAAGATCCCTCCATGATTCTACTCCTGCATACCTGATACTGCTGACTCTCATCTCCTACTTTGCCCACCCTTTCATCACACGTTCCAATCAAAGGCAGCCATCTTACCTAAATGCTTTCATTCCTATGTGCATTTGCATGTTATTTCTCCCACCTGAGACTCTCCCTCCTCATATCCTATTGAACTCCTGCTCATTTTGCTTCATTTTTCTTCTTTTCTACCCCTCTTCCTTCTCCTCTTTCTTACATAATGAAGCTGATAAACTAGTTTTTGTTACCTTTTACAATGTATTTAATTTATTTGAATAAGTAATGCATATATAAAATTATATTGTGTGGAAATCCTTTTCATCCTTCATAATTCAACTTAACAGAATATCCTCTATAAAGCCCTTGTTTAGCTTTGCTCCATCCTTCACCACCAACCCATTTCTTTTTTTTTTTTTTTTTTTAAAGATTTTATTTATTTATTCGACAGAGATAGAGACAGCCAGCGAGAGAGGGAACACAAGCAGGGGGAGTGGGAGAGGAAGAAGCAGGCTCACAGCAGAAGAGCCTGATGTGGGGCTCGATCCCATAACGCCGGGATCACGCCCTGAGCCGAAGGCAGACACTTAACCGCTGTGCCACCCAGGCGCCCCCACCAACCCATTTCTGGTGGCAATAACTCCCTCTCTTTGCATTCCCTGAAGTCTGTATGTATATCTAAGGTAGGTTTCATTCTTGATTATCAATGGGTGTATTTTCTGTTCCTAGTAATTCTTTTTATCCATATTGCCTATTTTCTGTTCAATATAGACAGTAAGCATCCATTGCCTCATGACAGATGACTCCACAACAAAAAGGATGAAAAAAGTCATTTTCATTTCTGAAGCAAAAGCTTTTGATTTATAAGATCTTAGGCATTTTGAGCTTCTAAAACCTTGGAAGATGAAGAGTATAAACTTTATGCTGATAAATCATAGAGTAGGAAGAATGTATGATGACATAAAAGCAAAAGTTTCTCATTCTAGGGGAAAAAAGCATTCCATGAGCTGGGAAGAAAAGGGAGAATGAATGGAGGTAGAGAGAAGGTGATACCAGGGCTCCCTGAGAATGCACCTTGAGACCCATGTTCTCAGCTTCATCTCACAGAAAATGCAATGGAGAGCCTAGATCGCTTGCAGAAGATGGAACATGAGAGCAGAGATTTCCAGAGTGGAGCTGTGCGATTAGAGTACCAGAGACTTGATAAACAAATAGTGTCTGAACAAAAGTGCCTGAGACAGACTCCAGAGTTTTCTTGTACTCAGTGTGGTGTGAGTGAAAATCAGTTGTTTGTTATATGCCTCTGAAGGGCTCGTAAGTACCTTCGAGAGGTCGTCTTCCAGATTAGGGCTTAAGTATGATTAAAAAGAAGAAAACAGAGGCTTGCATGGACTAATAACTAGAGAACCAATGGGAATATGAACATTTTATCTGGGACCAGTGCAATTGGAGGATAACAACCATTAATAGACTGTCCCCTTTCGGTCCCCCACTGCTTCTTCCTCCATTCTATCTGGGCGCTGAGAGATCCCTTAGAACATTGAGATAATTCTAAGGATCAGAGGGAGTGTGAACTATGAATAGACCAAGGGAATTCAAAAGTTTTCCTGAGACTCTTCTAAACTGACTGATTCTGAGATTAAATTTCTATTATCAAGCAGAATGGGAGTCACAGTAGAAATAGGCTGAATTACAGAAAAAGTAAAATCACATTTCATGCACACTGTGATTGAAGACTTAAGTTTTTTTATATGCGGAACTTCTCATATGGGATTTATAACACTTTATTTCATTTATTTGTTTGCAAATCTGTCTTCCCCACCTAGGTTGTAAACATTTGAAAGACAGGAAATTGTTTTTATTCATGGCAGTATTACCAGTGCCTGCACAGTACCTGCCCACAATGGGCTTCAAGGGGTGTGGAAATATCACAAGATCATTGATTCCTTGATACATAAAGGTTTCAGAGTGGCCACTAAAATGGTTTTAAAATAAGTTTATTTCCTTTATTTATTTCTCTCTTGCTTTTTGATTGTACTGCTACCATGAAGAAAGTGAAAGTGAAAGAATAGGAAGAAGCAATTACATCTTAATAACACAAAAATTGGATTCCAATCTTCAGTATCCACATACGTGTTGGAAGTAGACAATGAGACTCCGGCTATCTTTATGAGTGGACTATTAGCCCTTGAGAGTTAATTAACAGAAACATAAACTGACTCCACATAAATGAAAAGGAAAAAAGATAATTACAAGTGTAGTTAGATCCTTTCATGCTATTATGAATGATTCAGCAAAAAAGTCTAAAGGATCTTACTCTTACTTCTATTATTTATATATATTAACGTTTTTAAGTATGAAAAAGAATAAATGCCAAATAGTACGAGATAGGAAAGAATGATACATATATGCACTTAATTATGAGATTTCCCTACAGCAATTCTCTTATCTTTTATGTGGACTGAGGGGTAAAAGACATTATAAATAATGTTATAATGTACAGGCATTTAATAATGTGTGTGGGGGGGGTATGCACGCATATACGTACACACAAAAATAACAAATCTCTTAAAGTTTCAATTTCAAACTTTTTAAACTTTAAATTGAGAGGTATGAAGTTATAGAACCTGAAATCAATCAGTTATCCAACAACATTCCTTTAATTGTCTACTCAATTCTATTAAACTTTGTGGGAGAATAAAATGTCAATTGAAAACATACTGCTTGATTTAAAGCAGCTTATCCTGTAACTGAAAAAAGAAAACACATACTGATAAAATAATAAAAGAGTTTTGGTAGAATATGTCATAAAATAAAACCCCCTCCACAACAAAGACTCTATTCTATGACTTGCAGGTTGAAGTCAAACAAAATGCCTTACCACCAGGGGCTCCTGGGTGGCTCAGTCTGTTAAGCGTCTTCCTTAGGCTCAGGTCATGGTCCCGGGGTCCTAGGATCCAGCCCTGCATTGAGCTCCCTATCAAGCCCCTATTGAGCCCCCATCGAGGAGTCTGCTTCTCCCTGTCCTCTGCCTCTGCCCACTTCTGTTCTCTCTCTCTCTCACTCATTCTTTCCCTCTCAAATAAATAAAATCTTTTAAAA
This sequence comes from Ursus arctos, assembly GCF_023065955.2. Lineage (NCBI taxonomy): Eukaryota > Metazoa > Chordata > Mammalia > Carnivora > Ursidae > Ursus > Ursus arctos. The sequence goes on from NW_026622775.1 coordinate 17,813,096, forward strand.
AAAATTTTTTACCACCAATTGCATCCAACTTAACTTTATAAATGTGATTATAGCAGTTTATTAAGAGTAAACATTTGATTAGTCTCTGAAATGTTTCAAAGGTACACAATGAAGCACTTTTTTACTTTAATAAATACATTTATTTTCATAGCTTTTAATAGAATTATAGTCCTGTTTCTACATTGCTTTCAGTGAAATAATATTTATATGATAAATCATTTTGAGTTAAACATATGTATTATTAACAATTCACATCTAGGGGCGCCTGGGTGGCACAGCGGTTGGGCGTCTGCCTTTGGCTCAGGGCGTGATCCCGGAGATCTGGGTCATGTTAAAGCAGAAGTATAAGAACACAGAAACTACCAATAATCATAAAGTAGAGAAAAAAAGAAATATAAAATCAACCTGTATTTGAAACAAAAGAGAAAAGACTCAAAAAGGAGGAATGGGAAAACAAGTAGTGGGATTATATTCCTTGCTTGTCTCGAAAGGGAAGAACCGTAAATTCTCGATTCTGAGGTCACTATTACCACCTGGAATCTAGTTCCAATCCCCATATGTACTAATCCTATTCTGGATCTTTCCCATATATTTCTGTGTAAGCCTTATCTCTCTTACTGAGTCTTATATTAAACTTCCATTACTGGAGCTTGTTTAAGTGACTTTGCTCCTTGCAACCAAAAGAGCTTGAACAAACTTTCACCAATGAGTCCATATTATGTTCTAGGTGCTTGGGATGCAGAGATACCCCTGCACCTACAGAGTTCAGTCACCAGAAGTAGGACAAACATTATAAATAGATGACTCAGAATATATCAGAAAGATCGAATCCTCATTTTTGTAATGAAGATCCTAGAGCACTGATTTTTATCAGCCTGCAAATTTATAAATCCGGGCCTAACCTCGTTCTTGACTTTGAGTTTTTTGTTTGCAAAAGGCTGCTGGGCAACATCATTTCATCCATAGCCTTTCATTATTTTCTCCTAAAATAAGAATCTTTTTGTCTTCCCAACTTTAATGTCACTACAATACATCCAGTAATATTGGTTTAAAACTTCAGTGCCCTCATTTATTTCAGTTCTGTCAATTCCAACAATTAGACACATTCCATGGATTGGTTTTCTCATTATCTTTTTCCCCCCATACCAGCTGATCTTTTTCTAGGTAAGCCCTGATAAGCCTTTAAATGGTTTCCCCAGTAAACCCACTGGAAAATTAATCTTAGTAAGAATCGCTCCGGTAGGTCATTCATTTCCCTTCTCAGAAACTCTCAGTAGATTCCCATTACTACTAAGTCGAATTGTGATTCCCTGGCTTCTTTTGAGGTCAAATGATAGTTTTCCAACATTACTGCTCATTACTATTTTAAATACAATTGACATGTCAGTCAAACTAACACCACATGATGTGTCTATATGGTTTGCTCTCTCTGTCCACTCTCGTCTCTACTCTTGGAATGCCCTCCCCACATTTTCCAACGAAATCCTATTCTTTCTTTCAGATACAATTTAAATTCCTTTTTTAAAGAAGTGTATTTACTGAGACTTGCCACTGTATATAATTGCTTTCTTATCTGAAGTCTCATAGTAATATTTTATGATGCAAACTAACTACTTGTGCAATTTACTGCCATTCTGCTGCTCGGTTATAAGCTCCTGAAGGGCAGGGACCATGCACATCCATTACTAGTCATTACCACCCACCCTCACCCATTGCCCTACCCTGGCGTGGTTAGTCCTCAACAAGAATGTTGAATAAATAAATGTACTATGACTAATACAGAGAACCACAGAGCCACTTTTAGAAAAAGCAACTTCACTTAATATACCCACAACATGATATTTTCATTTTAATTCAAATGAACATATCTTTCCATCCCACGCAAATCTGTTCCTCCTCCTGGATTCCCTCCTACTGTTTAGCTACATTATCCACTTGGTTGCCCCAAGTCAAAAACCCAGGGATCACCTCAACTTCTTCCTTTTCTTTACTCTTCATATTAAATTCTGTTTTTCTCCTAAATATTTTTTATACCTGCTTTCTCCTTTTCAACATTACTATTTAGTTCAGATTCTCCCCTCTCTCTTCTGTAATTCATCTTCTAAACTATTGCAAAAGTGGTATTGTAAATACAAAAGAACCTGATATCATGCTCCTTTGTTAAATTTTGTTTTCCCCTCTTGGCTGCTCTGAACCTATCCATGTAGGAGCTAGGCTCCTTTGTACAGCCCTTCATGATATGGCACCTAACTAACAATCCAAATTCTCTCTTGAATTTTTTCCCCAAATACACTTTGTACATACTGAATTGCTTGAGCTCTTTGTACTTTCATACTTTTGGAAACATTCTATTTAGAATACTTCCTTCTCACAACTTCTGTTCACCAGAAAAACTACATAACCTTTAGTTTTAAGTTTTCTTACGGAAACTTTCTTGATTCCCTCCAGCTCTCTTAGCAATTCATCCTTCTCCCTCCACATTATATGTGTTATGCCTTTTCCACTAACACAGTGCATTGTGTTTCTCTACTTCACCATTAGATTCTATGGGGATATAGATTTTTTTAACACGTAACTTTTAGAACCTAGTGAACTGTATTTCACAAAGTCATTCAACAGGCACATGATAAATTCTTGTGAAAAAGGGTTAAGGAATAAATTAATATGCATTATAGGAAAGGAAACCTCTGTATTTCTTAAATTTTAAATCATATATTCCATTGTTGGTAACTGTTAAGTCATCCTTTGAAATGTGAAGGAGCATTAAACATTATCTTCATTCAGTACAAATGAATAATCATGAATAAAAATTATGATGCAAATTAATAATAATATAACCAGACTTTTTATTTCCTGAGTGGGAAAAAGTAAAATTAGTAACCAACACTAAAAACAGAATGTTAGATTACGCCTAAATTTATTGTTTCATGAAAATAAAAAAAAGGCACCCACACTTTCCATACTTTCTTTTTTCATATTCTGTACTTTCTAAATGTGATGCTTTTAAAAAATGTTTATATCCATTTTCAATGATGAGGATAATTGAGCTGGCTTTTTAAATAATGATTATCATTATTTTTGTTATCCCAACGTCCTTAAAATTTTTATCTATTAAAGAGACAGATGAAAGAATGTGTGCCCCTGGAATGATAAGGACATTTTAATGCACTTAACAAAAATTATATCATAGTAGTAAGAAGTATTACACTTCAATAAAAAGTGAATATATTTTATGCCACAATAGTTGAATTAGACAACATTATATATGTGGCTCCCACCTTATAGACCAGAAATACTCTTAAGTAATTTCACATGATTAATAAACTCTATATATCTTACTATTATCAAGTCATAAATTTTATTTCTCCATGATAGCTAAATTTATATTCATTTCATTTTCCATTTTGGAGATATAAGTCATTTTAATTTTAATTTTAAATACAATTAATACAATTAACTTTAAAGGATACATCAAAGTATTGATTATCCAAAGTTAAGGCAGGTTCTTTGGCATCCAAATATATTATATCCTAGTGTCAAACTTTTTTTTTGCCAAGGATGCTAGAATAAAAATATAAACAACATGAAAAAAAATATGTATGTATGTATGACATGATTTTTAATGGAAGAAAGTACCTTGGCTTTAGTCTCTTAAAATAAAGGATCCCATAGATTACACTGTAAAATATTCACTATATCCTAAAATAATTATGAAATAATATGATGCTGAAATGATTCAGATGTTTGCTTTAGTTTTTCATAAATCAAACTTCAACAGTTATTAATATAAAATCTAATTCTCGAACTTTTACTGCTGGGAGTTGTAGTACATCCTTAAAGCACATTATTTTAGTTAATCATCACAACAATTCTCTGCAGTAGGTACTATTTTCACTATCTTACCAATGAGAAAACAGAGGCATGGATGGGTTAAGGAACTTCCCCATAATTATGCAAGGTACCGTGGATTCGAAACCAGGTAGTCTGAATCCAGTTGGGTAATTTATTGCTCCATTATAATAGTCTACATATACCTTTATTTTAGAACAACGTTGGAAGGTGTTCAAGAGGAGAAGTACATAGCAACCTGGTAGTGATTTATGGAGGAGATTAAACATCAGATTGAAGGGCAACTGAACAAAGTTTAAGAGTAATTCTCTCCTTGTGATTTCAGAGGCTATTTCTACCTTCGTTGCCACCATAGTATCTCAACTGCATAAATGCCCTAACCACTTACCTCCCGTCCCTGATTTCACTCTGTACCACCGCCACTCTGTTCTCCACACTGCAGTTAGAATTATCTTTCTAAATCTGTGCGACTTCACAATTTAAAGTTCTGAAATTAACAATAGTTCTTAAAATGATTTATAAACTCAACATAGATTAACTCCTGTCTATCATTCCAACCTCTCCTTGTACTGTGGTCATTCTTTTCAGTCCTTCCTGAAGAGCCTTCATCATCAGCCATGAAGGACGGCCAATGAGTAACTCCAAGGGCACCATTCATAGAGGCTACAAGAGAGTGGTGAGCACCAGTTACGGTAAGCACCATAATTCATTCTGTTAAAGGGCCTTTGCAAAGATTTTTCCTCGAGTGGATAGTTATCTCCTTGTCTCTTGCTCTCCCCTTATATACAAGTTTACTTGTTGTTTTCCTCTGTCAGCCTTCCTGGAGGCAGAAGTTTAGGACAGGCTCCTTTCCTTCAATATGTTACTATAGATCAGTAATGTAAGTATCTGGTTAACATCATTCCTCCGTATTAGACTCATGGGAACATGTTGGAATTTTCCGCTATTGTATCCTCTATACCTAGCAGGGCAGGACATGGTAAGTGTTCAATAAATATGTTGAATAAATAAAGGTATTACATGAATGTAGGTCTCCTCCTCCACAAGTTATGGAGACCATATCAAATCATTCTTTGAAGAATAATCTAGCACAAAAGGTAGGTAAAAGGGATAAATTGGCTAGAATAACATACATCTTGAACAACATACTTCTTGAAAAACATGTACTGTGGTGGCGCCTGGGTAGTGCAGTCGTTAAGCGGCTGCCTTCAGCTCAGGGCGTGAGCCCAGGGTTCTGGGATCGAGCCCCACATTAGGCTCCTCCACTAAGAGCCTGCTTCTTCCTCTCCCACTCCCCCTGCTTGTGTTCCCTCTCTTGCTGGCTGTCTCTCTCTGTCAAATAAATAAATAAAATCTTAAAAAAAAAAAAAAAAAGAAAAAGAAAAAGAAAAACATGTACTGTGAATATTTCTAAATGTAAAGGAATTTATAAAAATATCCCTCAAAATTACTTACATCCAATATTCACCTTTATTTAAAATGTGTCTTTCGAAGTTATAAACAATACTACTTTCAGAAGATTGGGAAAAAGCAGGTGATAACAGTGTTAAAAACATGAAATATTACTATAAAAATCATTGTATAACAAATATGATAATTAATGTTACTTAAAAAAATGAGATATTGCTGATGACAAGGTGACATTTTTCCCTCTCTAAACTTAACTTCTCACTTAAATCTTACCCAGGGGAAAAATCAAAAATATTTACCAACCTCTAAAATATGGGCATTGGCCAATCAGGGTAGATACTGTCATACTCATAATGAGAGCCAATTGAAAATAATTGCCTTAAGTGTACTCATGCATCATTGTTGTTGCTCAGCCCTGCCTATATTTCCTATCTTCTTGGTCTAGGCAGGACATTTCGAAATAAGTTTTTTTTGTTTTTTTGCTTTGTTTTTTTGGGTTTTTTTTTGACATTTTTTCTTTCTTTCTTTAATCAATTCATTCAGTGAGTATTCATTGTGTCAGGCATTGTGCTAGGGTTACAACGGTAAGGAAAACCATGAGTAATTCTTGTCTTCCTGGAGCTTACAGTCCTTATAGGTGCAGTGGGTACAATTGTACTTCCATGATTCCCTGCATTCTAGAGGCCGGGTTGACCGTTCTTTAAGTTTTCCGTGTCAGCCTGTCCGGTAAAGAGACAGGAGATCCGGGTACTGTCTTTCTCCCTCTCTCTCTTTTTTTCTCTGTCTCTTTGCATTTTGCTGGTTCTCACTTTATTGTGCTCTCTTACCCTTACTATCTCTCTCTACACCCCATCCCCCCCATGCACTGCTAAAGGACTGCAAGTCCTAAAACACATTCAGTTATAAGGATAAGAGGCTTCATTTCAGCCTAAGGTGAAGTCATTTTCTCCTGTTGAGTTTTTACCAAACAGTCCTACACTGCTGATCACATTATGCTTGCACAGGTTAGTAAAATTAGTTTTCTTTTTCCATTTGGTTAATGATACTGCATGGGTCTAAACTCCAGGGCAGATTGAATGAAATTTCAGAATATATTTCCAGAAGCAGAAAGTATGAATCAGTTTGCATAGTTTGGGGCCTCACTTTCTGAATCTACGTCTGTACTCCCATTTTTTTCCACTCTGTTACCCCTGAATCTACCACAACTTGCCTTCCACCCTTACTGAGGTGCTTGTCAAGATCATCAATGACTTTTTAACTGCATATCCCACAGTTAATATTCAGATCTCCAATGACATGACTCACTATTTGTTATAGAAATTCAGTCTTTATACTGTTATGACATTTTGAAATCATGTCCCAACCTATTTTTAGTCTGTTTAAAATCTTTTCCACTCTTCTTAAGTCATTTTATTACTTCATCCTGCTTCATTTTTAGTTGGCAAGACTGTGAAGAAAAAAGAATCCTTTTACACTATTCGTGGGAATGTAAATTGGCACAGCCATTATGGAAAGCAGTATGGAGTTTCCTCAGAAAATTAAAAGTAGAGCCACCATATAATCCAGCAATCTCACTTCTGGCTATATATTAAAAGGAAATGAAGTCACTATCCCAAAGAGATATCTGCACTCCACGTCATTGCAGCATTATTCCTAACAGCCAAGATATGGAAATAACTTAAGTGTCCATTGATGACGAATGGGTAAAAAATGCATGCGTGTGCATGAGCACACACAGACACACACACACAGCACACGCTAGAGTATTATTCAGCCTTAAAAAGGAAAAAAATCCTGACATTTGTTCATTTATTTCAACATGAATAAACTTGGAGAACATTATGCTAACAGAAGTAACCCAGACAGAGAAAGATAAATATTACATGATGTCACTTATTTACGGAATCTAAAACATGTCAAATTCATAGAAAAAGGTAATACAAGGGTAATTACCAGGAGATGGGTGATGGGGAATAGGGAGAGATGTTGGTCAAAGAATACAAACATTCAGGTACAAGATGAATAAAGTTCTGAAAACTTAATGTACAGCATGGTGACTATAGTTATAATGTATTGCGTACTTGAAGTTCTAAGATCTACTCTCTTAAGTATTCTCCCCACACATACACAAGAATGGTCACTAAGTGAGATGATGGATATGTTAATTAACTTGACTGTGGTGATCATTTTACAATATATACATACATCAAAACATCACCTTGTACACTTCAGATAGATATAATTTTGTCAATTATACCTTGATAGAACTGAAAACATTTTAAAAGAATAAGCTAACTTCGTATTTCACACACAAAAAATAAAAGCTGTTGGATAGATGTCATGTCAACTCTTTTTTTTTTCCTTTTCTGTAACACACCTCCCACCCCCCAAATTCACCTGCCAATGTATCAAGATTTACCTCCAACCACTACAGAATGGAAATAGGTATTCCTCTTTCTTTGTAAAGCCAGTCTTCCACGATCTTCTCAGGAACTTCACTACCTCATCTCCCAACATCTACCCATATAACTTCACAATTTTCTCATTAGTACATTTACATTTTCTCAAATCTCTCAAAGCAAGAGGTGTCTAAGACCCAGCCAACTTTTCTTAGGAATCCTTCTAGATACAAGGCATGAGGAAGGCATAGGACAGGGAAATATTGGTGTACCAATATACTGAACACATTTATGTCAAGCATCTTCTATGCAGAAGGTGCTAGTCCTGGTTTTTACTTGAGATTAACTACAGAAACCCATCAAATCAAGTCTGAGATTCACTGCCCTAGAAAAGATGTGATGGGCATGTCCTTCTGGTGAAATATTTTAGTGTAGAATTGCAACTTACAAGGCAGGGCTGTAGCAATAACCCTTCCCTACTTCTGTGCAAAAACCTGCTGTTACTTTACTTGCACGTGAGCCAGCTTCTCTCTGCTAAGGAGGGAGAGGTTTTCATAAGTAACCCAAAATACCTTAAAAAGTCTCACTGAGGGAAGAGATGCCTGCAATGAAAATCATTTCTAACTATAATTTTACAGGGTGAGTCTGACTAATGAGATCCTTTACGGTGCTTAAAAGACATGTTTGAATAAGCTAGTTTTGAAAGAAATCCTGTTAAAGCACTTATTTTAAAGAATTCATCAGAGTTCTTGTATATTGTAAAGAGAAATGTATTCATTTATTTTACAAGGACATGGCTTATAGAACTTGGTCCTTCATTTTTCACAATTAATATTATTTGAGGAAAAATAGTTTTGATTTGTACAGTGAGGCAATTTTTTTTTGTTTGTTTGTTTTCTTTGGTGACCCTTCCTATTGGATCTCTGATTACTACTTTGTATTTTTCACTGCATAAAGTATCCTTCCAGCTAGACCACCCCCTGCCGGAAAGAGTGGCGCAGCATGGGTCAGGACTGGCCTGCTCGGGGCAGTGAATTCTTGGGCATATCACTATGCTAATTGCTGCAAGTAAAGATCTTTTTTAAAGGACTATCAATCTTCTCAAAAAATCCCATTTAGCTAATAAAGATGCTGGAGTCAGTGAACTGTGTTGACTCAGGAAAAATTAAAATCTAGTAATTCTACTGGACTGGAGAGCAAGGACGTCTTGTAAGAATTGTTTCAGTGACCTGTTTCATATTGGTGCTAAGCTTTGTTGTCCCAGTTTCAAAGAGAGTTACATGCCAAGAGTATGCTCTTACATATTTTCTTATGAAATGTGTGTTTGTATTGTGTAAAGAGAAGAAAAGATAATTTCTCAATAAGACTTCAGAAGATGAATCACCCAGATGTAGTTTCTTTTCATAAGCCTACCATGTGGGGGGAAATGGCAGAATATGCTTGATGAGCAAGTGGATTTCTCAGCATTCTGGGTATTTATAATTTTAAAGTTCCCTTCAGCTTGGCAGATGCATTTAATTAAATCAGTGGATCAGAAAATAAAACAATGAAAGCTGCTCTTCACAGAAAAGGCTCTGGATAAGAAAATGTATGCAAGGCCCAGTTTGTTTTCAGTTACAATCACATTTTAAACCTATTGTGGCTTAATCCGTTACCTTTTTTTTGACTCCTTTGGAAGGTCTCTCACTTTTGTTTTCTTAATAAGATAATAAAAAAATCATTTTTTTCTTTCATTTGAACTCTCTTTTCTATGTAGTCAATAAGCATTCGTTTCCTAAAGAAAAAAAAAAAACAAGTTAAATAGGGTCCACACACTGTAAACACAACTAAAAATTCAAAAACACATTTAAAGTGATGTCATCCATAAAAGCTTAGCACAGTCACTCAGAGATAAAAACATGACGTGGATCCATTTGGTCTTCATGACTCTCCTTCCTCTTGGCCCAAGCAACTTCCTAGGGTGCTCTGATGTCTCCAATCTTATCTTCTTATCCTAGGCCAGACTAGACCAGACGTACTTTTAACCTAGTGTTGTAAACTATTTGCTTTATAATTAATTTCTTTAAGGTCTGGGTGTCAACGGTAAGAATAACATTTAAACTGCTAACTATGTTCCTGTCAATGTGCTACAAATCAAGGGCCATACGTATCTCTGGGGTTGCCGTATTCTATTTCTCTCTACCCCAGTAAAAGGTGTCCATTCGTTTTGGTTCTTTGGAAAAGGAAAGATGAAAATGAAACAGTTACTTTGAGGTTCTGGGCCAACCTCCATTCAAATATATCAATGTTGGCAACCCAATACAAGGACTTTTCAGACATCTAGGTTGTTTGGGGAAGCCAGGAAAGAGAACGGAGAAAACACTTTGAGGTAGGTGGGAACTATCAAAGGTTATAATGTGGATTATCATTCACTTTTTCCAAGAGAGCAATTTGGTTTATTTTTCAAGTTTAGCAGTAACTGCTTTAAAGTTTAGTAGTAAATATAATCAAGGATTCCTTTTCACAAGTTGTATGTGTGTGTATATATGTGTGTGTGTGTGTACATATATATATATATATATATATTATTGAATATGGTTCAACATTTTATTTTCAAGTTCTGTGTTAGAAAACATCAGTTCACATCTCAAATTTACCAATGCTCAATTCCTGGTTTCCAATACTTTTTTTCTTTTTTATAAGGGATATGTCATTGACTCCCTTTTTTAGTTCACTTGAACTCATAGTAATAGCTAAAATAGTGGTTTGTGTTCTCTTATTTTTCTCTAGTTCCCATTTCGCTGCACACAATTTCTATGCTATCAGAGAAATGCCTTAATATAAGGATGATCCTGTTGTGTAAAATAGTGATTCATTTATCTCGCCACATTTTAGAATTTCATTGAAAATATTTCAATTATGCCATGTTAAAGAACTTTTATTCTCTAGATTAGAAAAGAGAAACCCAAAGTCCTTTGTGCATCACATCAAGGAAAAACTTTAAACCGGATTAGCCATGGGGTTAAATAAATGATGCAATGTGTTTGGGAAAGGAAAAAAAACCACAAACCAGTTCCCATTGATTTCTCTTTTTAATTCCTAGGCTACAACACTGCAAATTGGCTTGAGAAAACCTCTCCTTCCTCCCTCTCTTTAACTTTTTTTCTTTTCCATATGAAATTAAACTTAAAATCGTTATTTGAAATCATTCTCATTGTACCACAAATGGGGCCATTAGCACATTTTAAATAAAAGCCTGAACTAGGTGGATTCCATTGTATTAGATTTCACAGAATAGAACTTTATGGAATTCCAACTCACAACAAATATAAACACCAGGTAGATTTAACTTGGAGCTTCAGGGCTCTCCATTGCACCTTCCCCTTCTTCTGAGTTTTAACTCAATTCCTATTTATTTTTGAGTAATATTGCCTATTTTGGGGAAGAAAGCTATGATACTGAAAACACAGTAAAAAAAAATATATCAAAGACATGGTTGATACCAGAAGAAAATGTCCTACTTTTTCACCAGTCCCTATCCTTTTTCATTTTCTTTTTTTTAAGATTTTATTTATTTATTTGACAGAGAGAGAGACAGCCAGCGAGAGAGGGAACAAGCAGGGGGAGTGGGAGAGGAAGAAGCAGGCTCCCAGTGGAGGAGCCTGATGTGGGGCTCGATCCCAGAACACTGGGATCATGCCCTGAGTCGAGGGCAGACGCTTAACCGCTGTGCCACCCAGGTGCCCCACCTTTTTCATTTTCTGTCTATTTTACGTCATTCATTCAAAGAGCATCCACCTCTCTTATCTCACACAGGCTATTAAAATTTTTCTTGATTGGCAATTACATTTTTTTTACTTTAAAAAAATCAACTTCAATGAAGTATAATTTGCATATTATAAAATGCACAAATCTTAATTGTACCACACTGACAGATGCATATACCCATGTAACCCTGAGCACAATTAAAATATACAATGCTGCCATCACTTGGAAACTTCTGTCATGCCCCTGAACACGCGATAATACCCCTGCCTCAGGCAAACAATTTGACTGATCATTTTATTATTTCAGTTTATTTTTTACAAGTCCATTTTTTAGAGGAAGGTGAGGTTCACAGGAAATTTGACAGGAGGTAGAGAGATTTCACACATAACCCTTCCGCCTACACGTGTATGTTCTTCCCCATTATCAACATCCACCACCATAGAGACCTGTTTGTCACGATTGATAAAACCACCTTGACACATCATAATCACCTGAAGTCATAGTTTACACAGCATTCACTCTTGATGCGTGGTATATTCTATGGGTTTTGAAAAATATATAATGAGATGTATCCATCATTATAGTAACATACAGAATAGTTACTGCCTAGCCATCCTTCCCACCTTGCACCACAGCAATCACGATTTTTTTTGCTATTTCCATAATTCCATATAGCCTTTTATATTGGCTTCTTTCACTTAGTGATATGCATTTAAGTTTCCTCTGGTCTTTTCATGGCTTGAAAGCTCATTTCTTTTTAGCACAGAATACTATTCTAGTGTCTGGATGGACCTCAGTTTATTCATTCACCCACTGAAGGACATCTTGGTTTCTTCTAATGTTTGGCAATTATGAATAAAGCTGCTACAAACGTCTGTGTGCAGGTTTTTATGTGGTCATATGTTTTCAACTAATCTGAGTAAATATCTAGGAGCATGATTGTTGGATAGTGTGATAAGAATATGCTTGGCCTTATAAGAAACCTCCAAACTGTCTTCCTAAGCAGCTATACTATTTCGCGTTCCCAGAAGCAGTGAATAAGTATTCCTGTTGCTCCACATTCTCGTCTGCATTTCATGTTGTCAACGTTTTACATTTTGGCCATTTTCATAGGGATGTAGCAATATCACATTGTTTCAACTTACATTTCCACGGTGGCATTTGAAGCAGAGCAGCTGTTTTTCACATGTTTATTTGTCATCGGTCTATTTTCTTGGTGAGGTTTCTGTCAAGTCTTTAGCCCATTTTTAAATTGAGTTGTTAGTTTTTATTATTGTTTAATTTTAAGAGTTCTTTGTGTATTTTGCTTAAGAGTCCTTTACCGGATGTGTCTTGTGCAAATATTTTCTCCCAGTCTGTGATTTGTCTTTCCATTCTCTTGACATTTTCTTTCGCAGAGCAGGAGTTTTTAGTGAATTAATTTTAATGAAATAAAGCTTATCATTTGAGACTCATGCCTTTGGTGTTGAATCTTAGAAGTGATTGCCATACCCAAAGTTATCAAGGTTTTCTCCTATATTATCTTCTAGGAGTTACATTGTTTTGTATTTTACACTTAGGTCTGTGACCCATTTTGAGTTAATTTTTGTGAAGGTTATATGGTCTGTGTCTACTTTTTTTTTTTCTTTTGGCATTTGATGTCCGATTGTTCCAGAACCATTTGTTGAAAAAACTATCTTTTCCCCTTTTGATCATTTGTCAAAGATCAGTTGACTGTGCTTATGTAGGTCTATTTCTCGGTTCTCTATTCTGTTCTACTCATTTGCCTGTTTTTTTTTGCTAATATTGAACAGTCTCGATTTCTGGGGCTTTATTTTGTCCACATTGTGTTGACTATTCTGGGTCTTTTCTTTCTCCATATAAACGTTAGAATCATTTGGCTGATATTCAGAAAACAACTTTCTGGGATTCTTATTGTGATCCCATTCTATCTATACAATCTAGTACGATCTTGAATAGAAGTGATGAGTTCAGACATCCATGACTTATTCTCAATCTTAGAGGAAAAACATAAAGTCTTTCACCACTAAGTATAATGTTCATAGTAGATTTTTTCCATAGATGACCTTTGCTCGGTGGTAGGTGTATCATTCTGCTCTACTGTCACTGAAATTTTTTTCCCACCTGTTTTTCTGAATCTATTGGAAGAATCAAATGACTTAATATTTATTCTCATAATGTGGTGAAATATGTTGATTGACTTTTGAAAGTTAAACCAACCTTACATTTCTGGGATAAACCCTGTCTATTAATGATGCATTATATATCTATAAACATGTTCGATTTCCGTTGGCTAATATTTTGTTAAGATCATTTTGTTCTTGAAGAATATATTTGTGATTTTTTTGTCTCGTAATATGTTTGTCTAGTTTTGGTATCAGGATAATCCATGTTTTATAAAATTATTTGGGAAATGTTTCCTCTCTATTTTCTGAAACAATTTGTATAAGATTGACTCCCTGGTTTTGGAATTTTCATTATGGGAGAGTTTCAAGTTATGAATTCATTTTTAAGATTAGATATAAAACCATTCAGATTTTTTTCCTGGTTCAACTGTGATGAAAACAATAGGAATACAAAATCTCAGAACCGTGTTCCATCATCTTTATTTAGTAAAATAGATGAGGAAAATACTCTCATTTGCTTAAAGCTACAAATCACAATATGAAAAATACACTGTGATGAGGTTAGAATAGTCAAAAAATGATAGTGTAATTTTTCAGGTTGTACTAAGATTTTTTTAAAAATATGTCTTAAAAATATTTACAATGTATTTACTATTTAAAATGACTTTGCTAGGTTCTATTTAGGTAAATGATGATTATTTAACATATTTCTTATTTTATATTCATCATTACATGCAGATCTTTGGTGTAAATATTTTGCTGTTTTAATACACAGTTCCATTATTTTGAAAGAGAAAATGCTGCTGTTTCACATATTTTCATGCCTGTAACCACAAATCTGTTATAAATACCCTATCTATTGGTACTTTATCATAACTGTAGGCAAAACGTACAAAGGAAAACAAATGCTAGACTTGCAAAATATATAAATACATATATCCACAGTAAATATTATGGTTATTGCCAATTTAAACATAAAAATATAATGTAAGCAGGTTTAAAATTCAGATGACAGTATGAAATAACAAAGATTATACATATTTTAAAAGAGTAGCTGCTTAAATTTGCAATACTGATTCAAGACTTCTGAAATTAAAATACATGTTTATTAAATTTATTTGCTTTTGAAAGCCTTTGTGAAAGAATTAATGTCAAATGTTTGCATTTACAATCACATACCATTATATCATTCAAATATTCTATTAGTGTTACTATTTTTTTTTTTTCCAAGGTGAGAGGGTTTAGTAAAGGTACTGTTAACAAAGAGTGGGAAGGTTTGAGGGAACCAACGAGAGACCAATGACTCAGGAACCAACAATACGAGAAACTATTCCTAAGCCTGAAATGACTTGACCTCAGCTGTAACCAAAAATGCAGCCACTATACTATTAACTATTTTTAAGCCTTTATATTTCTATACACTATATTTTTTTAAGGTTTTTATTTAAATTCCAGTTAGTTAACATACAGTGTTATATTAGCTTCAGGTGCACAGTATAGTGATTCAACAGTTCTACACATTCCCCGGTGCTCATCACAACAAGTGCTCTCCTTAATCCCCATCACCTCTTTCACCCATTCCCCCACCTCCCCCCTCTGGTAACCATTAGTTTGTTCTCTGTAGTTAAGAGTCTGTTTCCTGTTTTGTTTCTCTTCTCTTTTCTCCTTTTGCTCATTTTGTTTTGTTTCTTTAATTCCACATATGAGTGAAAGCATATGGTCTTTGTCTTTCTCTGCCTGACTTATTTCACTTGGCATAATATTCTCTAGCTCCATCCATGTCACTGCAAATGGCAAAATTTCATTATTTTTGATGGCTGAGTGATATTCCATTGTCTCTCCACCATGATTTCTTTAAAAATCCTTTTAAAAGAAATGAATCAACTTGGAGACTTCAAATTAAGTAAATGCTTTTAAGAGCATCCAGAAAATTGACAAAGAAATGAGAAACTATTCACCCTAGTGATGTATACCAATCAGTTAGGGAATTCTGAAACTTTTTATCGGATTTTTAAAAACACCTTCTAAGCACTAGAGTAAACGTTCAGCATCAGCCACAACTTCAAAACTTAATGAGGGAAACATGTACAAGGAATCATGTATACAAGGTTTGTGCCTTCAAATGAAGTACAGTAATTTTTATTTGTCATCGGAGGTAGAGGGAAGTATGGGTATTAGCCCAAAATTTGCCACAACGTAGCTGTGAGTCACTCCTAGACAGTCAGTTCATTTTTCTAGGCTTTGATCTGATAGAGTGAGGCGTGGGACCAAATCATCTTTATGGTCTCTTCCTACCATCATGTTTCTGCCTTTTGGGTGGTGACTGTGGTGAGCAGACCCATCTGTCCCCAGGGGAGCAGGCTGGTGCCACTGCTCAGCCCTCTGTCTTAGAAGAAGTGGATGGAAGGGGTTGCCCAGATTTGTGGGTGAGCACAGGAAAACCAGATGACTTCGCCATCTGATCTGGGAAGAGTCTCAATAGGCTGTCACTTTATAACCCTTTCGTAAAAGCCGTTCTTTCTGCAAAAGGTGGCACTTCACTTTCTCCCTTTCTGACCTTTCCCTTTAGGCAGAAATTTGTCAGTGAATGTGATTTCTATATTTCCTTCTCTGAACTTGGTTTCACTCACACCAAAGTGCTGCCTATCCACTCCCCTGCATTGCTGGGAGGAGATCATGCAAGATGACCCAGCAGTTTTGGAAAACATTTTGGCAGGAAGGATCACAATGCTTGAAAATATTCATAACCTGTTACCTTACAATCCTACTTCCAGAAGTCTATCTTAAGAAAGTTATTCTAAATGTCATTAAAGATTCAGACATAAAGATGTTCACCATCAAGTTGTATAATTGCAAAAAACTGGAAGCAATCTAAATGTCCAGAACAGAGGAATGACTAAATCACAGTTTATTGAGATGATGAAATATTGTGTTAACAAATGGCATTAAAGAGCTTGAAACAAAAACAGACTGCTTGTTTCGCAAAATGATAAGTGGGTAAAGTGAGATACAAAATTGACTGGATGGTGTGATTCCATCTCTGTGAACAAAGAATGAATGGAAAAATATTTGAAAAGGAATACACCAAAATGTTAACAGTGGTATTTCTGGGAGTTAAGATTCTTTCTTGCTCATGTCCATCTATTTGTTTTTATTGATAAGCTTTTATTATTATCAGAATAAAAATATGATTCAAATATATTAAAAAATCAAGATCTTATTCGTTTCAGGATTCATGGTGGTGTTTCTGCCAAAGCAGATCATGATCGTGGTTTGTTGGGCTGGGCTAATATGCTTTTCAAGTTTCCTGCCCAAGTTTTCTTAAGATTCATCAGCTTCCTTTTCCTCAAGACGATGGAGCTAAATAGAGCTTTCCCTATAGTAACTAAAAACAGCCATCAGCTCTAAAAATTTTAATTAATTTTAACAATTTGCAGCTCTTACATGCAGCTCTTTAAAGCTTCAATGTATCCAGTAAATTAAGAGTAAACTCTAAGAAAAAGTGTGATTTGAGTGGTTTGTCTTCTTCAATAGCCTACCTCTTTCTCCTGACTCTTAGCCAATTTTTACTGGCAACTTCTTTCTCAGTTTATTTCTCTGCCTATCTAGCTACTGTTGGCTCCTTTCTGCACTGAACTGGTACATGCTCTTCTCTAAGAGTAATTCCTATTTTCTAGCTCGTATACGTCTCTGTACACGTATGGACAAAGTGCTCCCTATTCCACCTAGATAACACATGTGTTTACGGAGGCACTTGCAATGTAGTAGAGAAGGTAATAGATTCATAAATTAATATTTAATGTGCATAGTTTTAAAGTGAGATAACACAGATAAACCACTACGTAAGTTTTTCTATTTATAGGAATTCTCTTTCCAAAAGCTAAAAGCCTCATTAAACACTTTCTTTTTTTATGCCCCTGCTCAAATTTTTTCATTTTGGTGCTATCATCTACAACAGTGGTCAGCGAACGTTTTCTGTGAAGAGCCATGTAGGTAGTGTTTTAGGATTTGCTGCCCCCACGATCTCTGTCACAACTCACCCTGCTGCGGAGCAGGAAGCTGGCATGGGCAATACTGAAGATGAAGACTTGTGGCTATGTTCCAGTGAGACTTAGTCACAAAGGCAGGAGGCAGGTCAGATGTGGTCCGTGAATGAAAGTTTACCAACCTTAGACTGTAAGATAAAGTCGAATGTGCCTATCGTACTGGGAATAACACTTCCACAACTGGCTATATCCTGCTTCTCCCTGGACATGCCCATTAACTCATTCCTTGTTTCGATCAAGCTGTTCTTTAATTTTCTAAAGCACCCTCCATCTTCTCCCTTTCTGTCCTTTCTGATAACTAGTTCTCAAATACTTAAGTTCTAGACAAGAGAGTACATTCTCAGTGGCCCTCTCTACTCTCTCCTGTATTTCTTTAAGACTTTATCCATGCCTATTCATGCCTATATCACAATACTTTTTTTTTTTTTGCAGTTACTATCATTCTATTCTTTCATATTTTTTCCAGCTTTATTGAAATATAATTGACAAATAAATTATATATATATATATAGTTTGTGATGTGATGTTTTGATACATATATACTTTGTGAAATGATTACCACAATCAGGTTAATTAACACCTCCATCACCTTACAAGGTTACCTTGTGTGTGTGTGTGTGTGTGTGTGTGTGTGTTAAGAATGGTTAATGTTTGGGCACCTGGGTGGCACAGCGGTTAAGCGTCTGCCTTCGGCTCAGGGCGTGATCCCGGCGTTATGGGATCGAGCCCCACATCAGGCTCCTCCGCTATGAGCCTGCTTCCTCCTCTCCCACTCCCCCTGCTTGTGTTCCCTCTCTCACTGGCTGTCTCTATCTCTGTCAAATAAATAGATAAAATCTTAAAAAAAAAAAAAGAATGGTTAATGTTTACTTTCTTAGCAAATTTCAAGTACATAATATTGTGTTATTAACTGTAGTCTCCATGCTATACATTAGATACCCAGAACATACACATCTTATAACAGAAGGCTCCCTTTGACCAGCATCTCCTCAATTGTCCTATTCCTGCTAACCACTCTTTTACTTTTTGTATGATTCCACATATAAAAGAGATCATACAGTATTTGTCTTTCTCTGACTTATTTCACTTAGCATAATGTCCTCCAGATTCATCCATGTTTTTGCAAATGGCAGGATTTCTTCTTTCTTAAGGCTGATTAATATTCCATTATATATATAGATACACATACTGTACCACACTTAGGTTGTTTCTATGTCATAGTTACTATGAATAACGCTGCAATGAACATGGGAATGCAGATATCTCTTAGAGATAGTAATGTCATTTCCTTTGGGTACACACCCAGAAGTGGGACTGCTGGGTCATATGGTATTTCCATTTTTAATGTTTTGAGGAACCTCCATACCATTTTCCATAGTGGCTGGATTGATTTACAATCCCACCAAGAGTGCACAAGGATTCTCTTTCTTCACATCCTGGCCAGCACTTACTATCACTTGTGTTTTTGATCATAGCCATCCTAACAGATGTGAGGTGCCTCATTGCGGTTGTGATCTGCATTTTCCCAACAACTGCGGATGTTGAGGCTGTACTCCCAGATTCTCCCTGCCCCTCCGTCATGCAAGATCACTTCAGTATTCTGGATGGGATGAGAAAGAAGTGGGCCCCTTTGTCAGTATCGCACACAGCTGGAGAAACCAGATGCTCCCACAGTGTCACTGTCCCTTATGGAAGAAACTGTGGGCTTAAGGAATCTCTCTTGGCACTGAATTGTACTGCCTTGGAGGAGGGTTGACACAGAAAAGTAAAACTCTCTTCTACCCACTTCAAGCATCCAATCTCAGAGTTTTTTGCTCCAGTGGTGTGCTAGAATTTCTTAGCTGGACTCCTAGACTCCAAAAAGTATTCCTGCCCATGGGTGATTTCAGAATTGGTATTCTTGGGGAAAAAGGGTAAAAAACTCCTGTTATTCTATCATCTTGCTGATGTCACTCCACATCACTTAATTACTCGGGGATAGATGAACTAGCCTTTAGGTTACACAAAGTCAAAAGAATAGACAATGCATCAAGGCAAAATCTCAAACTCTCAAGAATCAGTAAAGACTTTTTTAAAAACTTCTCTTATTTTGAACTATGATGAGCAAAAGATACCATATGTAGCTAATACAGGATGGGAAAACTAACCTCTTTTGCCTATCAGATACATAGTTCAATAATTCAGATGTTCGATTCCATAAAAAAATCTAGTGCCTTATTTCAGTAAAGAATGTGTAATAATTTAAAACAATTTTAAAAAGAAGGAACTATTGAACAATTTGAATTAGAATATGACTAAAGCATTGTTTGATTTATTCATTACTTTAAAAAGACAATCAATTTATTTCTTTTGCATTTTTGTCCAGATTTGCAAACAGTTTAAACACGTGAAAAATAATTATTCTTCATAAGATGACTTTAAGAAGGTAATTCTGGTTGGTTTGTCAAAAAATGGGGACAAGAAATTCCAACGTCTGAGTTAATCTGTGGTGAATGAGCAAACTTATCTCTTGATACTCTTGGAATGTTAGATAACATCTCTAACGTATCATTTGGTGAACAGAGGAAAATAACAAATATGAATAATCTGACTCAGAGTGAATGAGTCTGAGGAAGTTGAGACTAACCATTGTCAACATAATTGAATGCTTTTGTAAATCCTAATAATAATATCAAACAATAATATAGTGTTAGGCACTATTCTAAATATTTAACATTTATTAACTCATTTAATTTTCAAATAACCCCATTTCACAGTTGAGGAAACAGGCACAGAAAGTTTAAGTACCTAGCTCAAGATCACACAAGTCCCAAGATGCAGAGCCAAGACAGAAACTGAGACAGTCTGGCTCCGGAGTCTATGCTATTAACCACTATGTTTTGTTCTTCAAGTAGGGTTATCATTAATGAGGTAACACATGAGGATGGGCTTACTCGCATATGCTGACTCCATGTAGAATGTAATTCTAATTTAATAGAGCGAATCAGCTTATACTTGCTGAAATCTTCTCTTCCTGCCCTCATACTTCATTAACAAGTTCATTGAAATTTGACATTCTATGATAGTATTTAGTAGTTTTTAGTAGTTCTGCCTTTTTTAAATGAGACTATAGAAATTCCAAATTCAGTGAAAGTTTTGTGCAGGTTCTAATTCTTTTGGTGTTCAAAACTTTTGCCCAGCGCTTAGAATTTAGCAGTTGTTCAATAGAATGCTTGCTGAATAGACGGATACATTATAAAATGCGAGGCACGATAGGATGTCTGAGAGGACTCAGTAATTGGAATCAAACTTACCTGCTCAGGTTCCGAAGTAATGACAACGAAAGACAAAAGATTTAGTGTTTGGAAGGTAAAGTTTCACCTCTGCTATTTCAAGCTGATATTGGAGAATGTAGTTCATACGTGCTAACAGATGTAAGGTTTAAGAGCAGTTAATCTCTTACATTAATCATCTATTGCTGTGTAAGAATTATCTCAAGATTTAGCAGCTTAAACAACAATAAACTCTTATTATATCACATTTTCTACAGATGAAGAATCCAGAAGTGGCTTAGCTGGATGGTTCTGGCTATGAAGTTGCAGTCAAGATGTTGGCTTGGGCTATGGTTGGAAGCTTGTTTGGGGTTAGAGGCTCTGCTTCCAAGAGAGCTCCATCATATCACTGACAAGTTGATACTGGCTGTTGGCAGGAGGCTTCGATTTCTTTCCACTGGACTCTTTGAATGTCTTCATGACATTGGCAGCTGGCTTCCCCTCCAGAGGGAGTAACCCAAGAAAGAGCAAGTGAGAAATCACATTTTCTTTTACAGCTTTACCTCAGAAGTTATACGCTGTTGCTTCTGCATTATATTATTGGTTTTTTATGTCAGCCAGATTCAATATGGGGGGGACTACACAATGGCAAGGGTAAGAGGAGGCATTGTTGGTGGCCTTGTTGGATGCTGATTATCAAGTGTCCTGTCATTAGTAGTCTTGAATTGGGGCAGGCCTCCTCCATCAGTTGCCGAACCTATCCCTGGGAGAACACGGTACAGGAAATGCAGGACTTTCTGTAATGCTAACAACCAAAAAAGGGAAGAAGGAGGGGCTAAATCATGCGGGCCAAGTTTCTTTCTTCAAACTCAGCAATCTGATTAGTGGTCCCAATTCACCTGAAGCAGAGAGAATGACAGGTGGCAAGAGGCCAGGAGAGTCATAATGGAAAGAAATATTAAAAGTGGAATCATCATACAAATTTATGAACATAAATTCTTTAAGGTAATGCTTTAATTTGTGGAGGTTTGCTGAAGATGATCACAATAATCATCTAATTTTACAAAAATTTTTTTGCAGTTAAAAAGCTCTTTATGTTAATTTCCTCATTTAATTCTAACAATGTATTACTGTCCTCATTTTTCAGATGCATAAAAAGAGTAATATTAAGACTCTTAACTCT
This sequence comes from Ursus arctos, assembly GCF_023065955.2. NCBI lineage: Eukaryota > Metazoa > Chordata > Mammalia > Carnivora > Ursidae > Ursus > Ursus arctos. Next base: position 17,835,107 of record NW_026622775.1, read on the forward strand.
AGAGAACAAACTGAGGCTTACCAGAGGGGAGGTGGGTGGGGTGATGGGTTGTATGGATGATGGACATTAAGGAGAGCACTTGTCGTGATGAGCACTGGGTGACGTATTCAGTGATGAATCATTAAACACTACGCTTGAAACTAATAATACACTGTATTTTCACCAACTAGAATTTAATAAAAGCTTGAAAAAAAGAGTAACATTAAAATAACAGATTTAGTTCATAGACATGGTAATACTAAGGATGAAATTCATGTCAATTTAACTTAGTACCATTGTCATTATATCTGAATGTCTCACAATCTTGGAAATAGATTTTCCTCTCAGCATGAGTAATGCATGCTGTCTGAGATATATGTGAAAAAAAAGAAGCTTTGAATTTATTGGTGGAACTGAATAAAAATTCACTACTGAACTTCAAAACACATTAGATTGAAATTTTAGAGTGGAATGGGGGAAAGTGGCCAGCACTCCAGTGTCTCATTAAGCCAGTACTAGCTACAATCAATGCCACAAATCCCTCTCTTCAGATACTGCTTAGATCATTTCTTCATTCTGAGGCTAAACAATCTGAGAAAATTAGAGGTTTATTTTTATTGAGATATTAATCATTGCAGTTAATTTTCCATGTTTCTCTTTAAAAAAATTATTTTGAGGTTTTTAAAACATGAGTTTCTGTCCTTTAATCGAAGATGCAGTTTATCAGCCATTGTTTCTTTGTCTGTACTTCTTTTTTCCAGAGCATCTTTCACATGAAAAAGATTTAAGTTGGACACTAATAAGGATGGCATTATAAATGAATCCCCCAGAGGCATTGCTTGAATTATCAATTGACAGTAATTTGCATTATATTGTTTTACAAGGCTTAAATGGGGAAGATTAATGTCTGCATTGAAGTGGGTTAGAATAGAAGTCCTGAAGCTATTGAAGAGAATACTTTGCATCAACAGATGGATTTCAGAAATTTTTGTGTGAAGAGTCAGATCATGACCACATTAATTTGTTCATTCGAGATTCAACTAGAATGTATTGTGCCAGGTACTCTGATGAGCGCTGGACATTCAGTGGTGCCCAAAGCAAATGCATCTCTGATCCCTACAGTTTTTAATTGAGTTTATGCAGTTTGTTACGAGTGAACAAGCTATTAAGTGATGAAAAATTGTGGTAAGTGTTTGCTATGGACTGAATCATGACCCCCCAAATTCATATGTTGAAGCCCACCACCCCCATGACTATCTTGGAGATAGGGGCTCTAAGGAGTTGCTTAAATGAGGTCATATGGGTGACTGATAGAACTGGCCCCCTTATAAGAAGAGAAAGATACACCAGAGCTCGCTTTTCTCTAGGAGAACACAGAGAGAAGACGAAAATCTGTGAGCCAGGAAGAGTCCTCAGCAGAACTAGACCGTACTGGCACTCAGATTTCTGACTGTCCGCCTCCAAGGTTGTAAGAACATAAATTCTGTTAAGCCCTCCAAACTATGGTATTTTGTTACGGCAGCCTGAGCTAATTAATACGGTATCATACAAGAAAAGTGTAGATTTATCTGAGCGAATATAAAGGGCCGACCTTAGATGGAATGCTCAGGGAAGGCCTTTCCAAAGAGATTTTAAGGCTGGATCTGAGGAATGAGTAATAACCAGCTGTGAGCATGGTAGACTGAGGTCATGGGGTTAATAAAGATTTTCCTCCATTAGATTTGACTCGGAATGTATGGTTAGACAGAATAACATGTTTGTTATCTCTGTTTTGAAAGCCTTTCTAGTTCTTACCATGACATCACTACACTATTCCTGTTTTAGAGATGTTGTTACACTGAAGAATCATCTGGGAGTTTAAATAGGCACAAAATCACAACATTAATCTATCAGAAACATCCCCAAAATGTACTGTTTCCAACATATTTTCTAAGCTGAACTTTTATTTGAATTAATCGTTGAAACGTGTTAACTAGGTTACTGAAGGTGTTTTTCAAAATGTATTTAACCTGACCTTGGCAAGCGATGTAAATCTACAAGCCTGTTTTATTTTCATTTATACAAGACTTAAAAGACAGTCTCTGTGTGTATACATCCTTCATTAAAATGAAATCTTATGATAATTGTATTATTTAAAAAATATCTTCAATTAAGCCCTGCACCTGATGTTTTTAATACAAATAAACTCTTAACAAAAAACAAACCTTGTTTTACCTTGTTTATAGCATTTCCACCAGGTATTAATTTTTCTGTTTTCTGTATATGTATTTCAGAGGCTAAGTATTGCCTTATTCATCCCAGTATTTCTAGTTCCTAGCACGGTAATGGACATGTGATGAGTGTTTCATAAAGGTTTATTGACATGTTCTTGTTAATTTTACAAAGTAAATGGTATGTGATTACCTTTTTAAGTAAAATATATTGATGGTGGAGAGGTGACGTTTTGGTTTTAATACCAAATAATTGAATGGTAAATAAGCTTTAATGCCATGATTATTAGATTTGGTCAATTTTCCCTGAGATGAAATTTGAAGATGTGGTTTTAATTTATGCAACAATACTTTCTTGTTATGTTGTGGTATTTGTGGTTCAAAAAGTGTGACAGGGCAATTAGAAAGAGAGGCAGGGAAGTGAGGGGTATGGGAGTTTGTCCAGTTTGTATAATCCATGAAACCCATCTGGGAGATTGTTGGAATAAAACTTCTTCATTGGGTAAGTGAAGAGAGCCACATCATGTGATCCGGATATTTGTAGAGTAGTCTCTCTCTTTCTATTCACAGAATAAGCTTTTCCTGTTACATACACAATAATAATAGCATTACGTAATCGACTGAAAACTATTAAAATCCTGTTGTGATTGAGACCTTCAGTTAGACACATGTCGGGACCACCGACTGTGTAGCTAGACCGCCAGGGTCACAATTCTGGCTTTGGCACTGACGAGCCGCGTAGCCGTGGATAGGTTAGCTACCTTCTCTGGACCTCAATTTCTTCACTTGTAAAGCAAAGATAATCCTAGTGCCTGCTGAATAGATTTTATTAGGATCCAAGCACTTTGTAGGACACTACGAGTAGTACCTTGCATGGAGCTGGCTCTATATGAAGTGTTTGTTCAACGAATGATAACGAACAGTCGTATTAAAATACAAGTGTATCACTGTACGTTGTAGAGAAGGGAATCCAAGACTCTTTATCAAGTGCTTCGGATCACGGGAGAAGAGTTCCAATCCAAAGCTTCTGATTTCCAAGCCTGTCAGCCATATGTGTGCCTGCTCCTTTCTAATTAAGCCGCCCAGATTTAGAAATTCTCTGCTTCACAGGGCTGGAGTGTAAAAAGAATTATATATAGCTTCACAAAGAACAAAATCAAAGATCTTTGAGAAAAGCTGATCTGTATGTGTAACGTAAGGGGTACTCCCCAGAATGTGATGTGCTGCTTCGCCGTGAGCCACCTACACACGCACGTGACCCTTTCCCTAAGAAGGAACAAAAAGCATCGAGGAAAAAAAAAAATGTCCGGCTCATAGGAAAAGGACATAAAATTAGATGCGTCATTGAAATAAAAAGTGATAAACTCTTTGCCACTTAAAATTCCTTTTGGAATGAGCAAAATATAAATCAATGGCAAATGGATTCAATTATTTATTACAAACTGCTTCAAAGAATACTTTTCAAATGTATAAATTAATAGACTTTGAAAAGGTCAGAACAAAGCCAACAGAGAATTCCTTGGGCCGTCTCGACATATGTGAATTAGTAGTCTGTGCTGCTGTGGGGGCCGCGTCAGGAAGCCTGGAGACCAGAGCGGGCACTTAGAACCTGGGCAGCCAGATGGAGCTGCCGCGGCGGAAGCCTCCCGCCGAGGCTCGACGGATGGACGCCGAAGGACAGCTTCCCGTCCGCTTGCCCTGACTTGTGCGTTGCGCTGATGACATTGTGAAAAGTGTGCATGTCGGAGATGTATTAAAATTAGCCAGAAACCTAAAGGAGCTTGAGGTATTGACCATTGTCTGTCACCAAAAGAGCAAACTATGTAAAAAAAAAAAAAAATAGGATTGTTGATGCAAGGTATACATATGTTGCCTTCTGATATGTGAAAATGAGCCTGGACTTGGAATTAGTCCCATCTATGTCACCGTAGCCAGTTCTTGGTGTAACATGTGGGTAATAGTCTCTTTTTCATTCCTGGCCTTGCTTTTATAAAAACAAAATTATTCGCGTGCGGTTGGTACACAACGTTACCCTAGTTTCAGGTGTCCGGCATAGCGATCCAACTTCTGTGTATGCTCGGCTCTGCTCAGCGTAAGCGTAGCCACCGTCTGCCACCACACAACGGTATCACGATGGCATTGACTATATTCCCCGTTAGGCCTTTTATCCCCAAGACTTATTCATTCCACAACTAGAAGCCTTACTTTCTTGAAATATTTATTCTTCAAATACGTTTTAGTGCCTTTGGATTTAAATGGCCTCTATCATTTTACAGGCTGGTAGAGGCGAGACAGACCAAAAAAAAAAGATACAATTCAGTTTAAGTGCTGGCGAGTTGTTTCATTGAAGGCATCTCCCACATTGTGAGACTGGAAGCACTGCAAAGCTGAATACTGCCAAGGGCTGGCAGAGCGGCGTGGGTATGGGAGCCCTCAGCCATTCTACGGATCAGCCCGGCACTCTTCAGAAAAATTCAGTATAAACATGTCTTCTAACTTAGCAGTGCCACTCCAGGGTCCCTATTCCAAAGTTCTTACGTGTTTATGATGGGGCCTTTAGGAGCATTGTCATTGTAGCATCTGTACATGTGTGACGTGTGTATGTGTGACAGTGTACGCAAAAGTGTACGTGTGTGTGTGAGTATTTGTGTGGGTGTGAACGTGCGCGAGTATGGATATGTGAGTACGAGTGTATGTATGTGCACATGTGATTGCAGCTTCTTACCGGCATCCCACGTGGCCGGCAGTGGGGGACACACGCCCGGAGCCATATGCCACTGTTAGATGTGAGAGATTACACAAAGTCTGAGCCCCAGAGTTGGATCTTAAATACATGATATTTAGTGAAAAGTAAGAAATGAGAACTTTAAGAAAATAGATTGACATATATTTGGAAGTACGTGTGCTCATGCTACACACATTTGGGAAAAACATGCAAATGAAGACAATCCCCATGAAACGGGATGAAGAACCGCCATCGTTGCAGGTGGTGGAGGCAGAGACAGGAGCGACTGAGGAGCTAACAGTTAACGAATAAGTACCTCCATCAAGAGAGGAACTTTGGGGGTGCCTGGGTGGCTCAGTCATTAAGTGTCTGCCTTTGGCTCAGGTCATGATCCCAGCGTTCTGGGATCGAGCCCCGCATCGGGCTCCCCACTCAGTGGGAAGCCTGCTTCTCCCTTTCCTACTCCCCCTTGCTTGTGTTCCCTCTCTCGCTGCCTCTCTGTCAAATAAATAAATACAATCTTTAAAAAGTTATTTTATTTTTGGGGCACCTGGGTGGCTCGGTCGTTAAGCGTCTGCCTTCAGCTCGGGTCATGATCCCAGGGTCCTGGGATGGAGCCCTGAGTCGGGCTCCCTGCTCAGCGGGAGGCCTACTTCTCCCTCTGCTGTTCCCCCTGCTTGTGTTCCCTCTCTCGCTGTCTCTCTCTCTCTGTCAAATAAATAAAAACTTAAAAAAAAAAAAAGGGAGGAACTTTGGACCCTTGATGATAATGTGGCATGAACTGAGAAGTATAATTAACTCAACTCTTTGCTCCTAAGTTCCAAGAAATAAAAACGTTGGACAAAGGGAAAGTTTTAAGACAGACTCCGCATCACAACAGCTTAGACTTCAAATGAAGGGACAGAGAGGCAGCCAGAGCCTAGATGATGCAGGACCTCACATCCTGTTGTCACATTTGCATGCGATCCTGAGGTTTATGGGAAGGATTTTCAACTAGAGAGTGACGTGCTACTTTTTTGTGCTTTAAACTATTCTCTCTTTAATTTGGGGGAATCTATCCATACTTAAGGCCAGTTCAAGTCTCCTTTTTTTTTTTTTTAAGACATATTTATTCAGTGTCGTGATCAGACTATTACATTCAGCAATCAACAGCATGGGCGCAAAAAAAAAAAAAAAATCTACATTAAAACCCGTTGTTGGAAGGCTTTACACTTTCCACAGAACAGAAACCAAAATACCCTGTTATACAATTAGTCACAAATACAGTCTTCGAGGTTTTTGCCCATACACATTGTCCTAGACAATGACACGTCTTCTTTGTAGCAGCAAGGCCCTGCCACTGCTGTGCTTGGCTGAGGTCACAGATCTGTTGTAACCTGTAGCTTCTCTGTCACTTCTCCGGCTCTCGTCTCCCACTCAGCTTTGTTTCCTGGCAGTCTTGAAAACCTCCTGCCGCTGCCGTAGCTACTGCTGCTGCTGGAACCACCACAGCCACCTTGGTTTCGTGGTTTGGCAAAGTACTGGCCTCCACCACCACAGGGGCCAGTGTTCTGCCTCCAAGATTTCCTCCTTTCATGGGTCCAAAATTTGAGGATTGATTGTTGTAATTGCCATGAGCATTATGGCTGCCGCCACCTCCAAAGTTGCTTCCTAGGACATCATTACTGAATCCGTCCTAGCCATCCCCACTGCCACCGTATCCACCACCACCTCTATGGCCACCAAAGCCACCTCGCCCACTGAAGTTCCCTCCATGAACAAAGCTGTCGTTCCCACTGAAACCACCTCCACAACCACCACCAAAGTTTCCAGAACCACTTTGGCCTCTTTGGCTGGAGGAAGCACTCGCCATCTCTTGCTTAGACAGGCTTTCCTCACTTCACAGTTGTGGCCACTCACGGTGTGGTATTTTTGAATGACAGTCTTGTCCAGAGAGTCATGGTCATCCAATGTTACGAAAGCAAAGCCTGTCTTTCTGTCACTGCCTCGGTCAGTCATGATCTCAATCACTTCAATTTTCCCATACTGTTCAAAATAATCTTTTAAATGGTGTCCTTCAGTGTCTTCTTTAATGCCACCAACAAAAACCTTTCTCACAGTTAAGTGGGCACCAGGTCTTTGAGAATCTTCTCTTGAGCAGCCCTCTTTGGTTCCACAACTCTTCCATCCACCTTGCGTGGCCTTGCATTCGTGGCTGCATCCGCCTCCTCCACAGTGGCCTAGGTGACAAACCCAAAGCTTCTGGAGCGCTTGGTGCTTGGCTCTCTCGTGAGCAGACGGTCCGTAAGCGTTCCGCATTGCTCAGAATGGCTCCTCGCACTCTCCTCGGTTGTTTCAAAGCTCGAACCTCTGGTGAAGAGCGTCCGCAGCTGTCCGGGGCTCTCTGGAAGACTCTGACCTGGACGTGATGGCGGTGGGAGGGAAGACTCTAACAATGCTTACTCTGCAGCGGCCATGGGCAGAAAGGAGTCTCCAGTCTCTTTTCATCCACAAAGTGCCTTCTTAGCCCAATTCTAAGTGAATTGGATGTAATCTCTTCTGTGAACCTCTGTAGCACTTAGTAGTTTCTTACGCATTTAGCTTATTCTTTATTATAATTCTATATCCCTTCCTTATCTTTCCTTTTGATATCTAGTAAACTAGATCATACAGTTATAGATGGCAGAAAAGGCCAAATCACCCCACGTTTAGTACAGATAAAAGTGAGTCAAATCACAGGGGATAGGGTTTAAAGGTGGGAGAGGAAGTCCTACAGAAGTACGATGTCTCAGTTAGGCAAGAAACCACGTAGGGGAAGTATAGCGGTTTCCTGGGACGTGCGGTCAAAGAAGAAAGCAATTCAGTGAGGGTCAGAGGGGTGGAGAGTAAAACCAAAGGAGAATTTTGTTTTCAAGGTGTGACTTTTGATCTCAGAAAGAAACTCCCAGTATTTTAAGAATTATCTTAGGGGTCATGAAGCACAGTCTCCATCCATTTGAGTTTCCATTTTATGTTAATAGTTCTGATAATCTGCATGGAAAAACGTAGCTACTACTGAATTAGTCAACTGCGATGTTAAGGCAATGTCTGGATTTAGCATTGGATAGATGATACGACCTTCAAAAATATGGAATGCACATTCGAGGCATACACGGAGTCCTTTAATTATTTGAAATACAAGGTTAATATTCCCGATTAGGTAAAACTATTAATGGAAAGGTTTCATTATTTGCTTGAATTTCATTGATTAGATTACATATTATGAAAATTTCTGAATCCATAACTTTAAAGCACATTCCTGCTTTAGTCTTTTATAAATAAAATGAATGTTTGGTAAATCCATTTCTTAGTTGAATCTTTTCCTGCCAGCTCAACCACAGAATTCAGAAATAAATATGAATTTCATGTAAAAACTTTCCAAAAGGCTTTGTTAGTGCAGTAGTAATTCCCAAATTCTTTGGCAACAGGCCCATGAAAATGTTTATTAACTATCTCCCCATGTCCCAAAGTTCCCACCATCTCTTCCTGCCCCACCTCTTTCTCCTCTAAACCTTCCTATCAGCTAGGAATTCTCGTGGGTTTCCAGTGGCTTTCAATTCAAAACGTTTATAAAAACTTTTGTGTAGTTACAGTGATATACACATTTTCACAAATCTGTGTTTGGTCATGTATTCCTAGCGGCGATATGCTTCTGTACAAGTATTCGAGGGAGTAGTCCCTTTTCACTGCGTGCTATTTGCCAGTACAAAGGCAGCCTTTGCCAGATTTAGTTCCAGCAAAGTGGAGGGCTGCCCAAGCATTTGCTTCATTTGGAATATTCTGGTAGTCAAATATTTACATGGAGCCCCCAAATCCTCTGGCTTGAATCTGTCATATTATTTCCAATGCATTGTCTATTTACAAAACCATTTAGTTTGGATGGTGGTATAGACCTGGCCTCGTTTACGAGAGGAGGCCGTGAAAGCGCCATTATTGGTCTCTGTTAAAACAAGATTAGCCAACTCACTGGGAGTTGTACAAACAGAAGAAATCTCACCCATTCTAAAGTGTTCTTGTTTCTTCATAAATTTCTCTTTGAAACATACTACAACATGCTGCTTTTCTGAATTAGTTCTTGGAATGTTTTTCTGAAGGTTTCCTGAAGTCGTGACTGATAAGAGCTACTTGGAACGGTGTTGAATAATTTTAAAAGATAGACAAAAATTGGCTTTGTAGGCACCTATGACCATGATGTGAAAAAATTTGAAAACTTAGCACGAATGTAGCGGATCGTGTTTTAACTGAAAACTTACTACTTCAAATGCAATTCTCTCACTGGGAGCGCGAAACCAATACGCATAGGCATTCTGTAGACAGACGGTTTATTTTGTGGATTTCTTATGTGGAAGAAAGGACAACGTGTTTTATATAACATTTTCTTCTATATTCTGGATTAATACAATGGATAAGTGCGAAATATATCATCTGCCAAGTGCAAGTATAATTCACACAGATGGACTGCAAGTGTCTGGTTAAGTTAATGAACTGATTTCGGTAGTGTTGCTGCACGAGAGATTTACGGACTAAAGAATGTTCTGCTCTGAGGACAGAAGATCATGTCTAACTGCATTAAAGATACTTAATTACACACGCATTTTAAAATAGCAGTGAGCATACCGACATTTACCTACAAGCATTAAATAATATATTGTCCGCATTTTTTAAATTCTGGTGCCCTCTCCTTTGCACTGCCAACAAAGTTTCCTAAGTGAGTAATTTAATGCTTGCTGCTTGGTCAGAACAGTGCCGCTAAGAGATACTGTCTCTGTAATGGAGCGCCATTTGTCTGCAAGAGGGAAATATTAATCTTGGCTTGGTGATTTTATATTTTTCTTTAGAAATGCTACTCGATGGGGCGCCTGGGTGGCGCAGTCGTTAAGTGTCTGCCTTCAGCTCAGAATGTGATCCCGGCGTTCTGGGATCGAGCCCCACGTCAGGCTTTTCTGCTGGGAGCCTGCTTCTTCCTCTCCCACTCCCCCTGCCTGGGTTCCCTCTCTGGCTGGCTGTCTCTCTCTCTGTCAAATAAATAAATAAAATCTTTAAAAAAAAAAAAAGAAAGAAAGAAATGCTACTCGAATATGCCAATAGACTTAATGAATTTGCAAATTTAAAAAATGTGCATGTCGATTTTTGAATTAAACTCAGCTTCTTTTTATCTTAAGCAATCTAAGTGCAGCCCTGTCTTTGAACTAAACTTGATAATCCTATAGTACTTTGCATTTATTTCCACTACAGCGTATTATCGTCTTATAATTTTTTAAAATAAATCTGCTACCAGATTAGAGAGTCGAGCTTTCTGTTGCACAGAACTATAAACTCAGTTCTTTATTTTCGATTTCGTACATACGATCTGGTGCATTGGAGAAACGCTACGTGCTTCATAAATGTTGAATACATATTACCTTGCAGAGCACAGCTACTTCCTGCTCAAATATGCATATACTGAGAAAAAAACTCCATTAATTGCTTCACTGATTTAAATTTGGTGTTATGTCACTCATTAATTTGTGTCAAAGAAAGTGAAGTGAATCAAGGAAATACTGATACCAGTTTGACCTGCTTTTTCCTGAACTTTCTAACAAGTGTCACTCTCAAAGTTTAGACAAAGCAGGTCCTTGAAGCACTAGTTTTGCAGTCTTTAAGTATTAGACCCAGGAAACCTTACATTTCTTGCAGAACAGTAAACTTGCTTCACTGATGACCTTAAGACAGCACATAAATATTATTCTTGGTTTCTCTGATAGCAATGGAGTGCACAAGCTATGCTTTGCTGTTCTTTAAGCATTTTAACAGATATTTCCATGGATGATGTCGGCTTTTTCCTTTTCGGCCTTATAAAAAGAATAACTTGGCACTTTAAAAAAATAAGTTTCCTAAAAGACTTTTTTGGAGAACCGGGAATTTGGATTTTTACAAGCCCCCTAGATGATTCTTATTTTAAGCAAATTTAATAACCCTGGACAAATTCATTTAAAACTGTTTCCCTTGGGGTACCCGGGTGGCTCAGTCGGTTAAGCATCAGACTCTTGATTTCGGCTCAGGTCAAGGTCTCAGGTCCCTGAGACCGAGCCCCTCAGCGGGCTTCGTGCTCAGCACAGGGTCTGCTTGGGATTCTCTCTGTCCCTCTCCTTCTGCCCCTCCCCCAACCACACTCCCAATCTCTCTCTCTCTAAAATAAATAAAATAATTTTTAAAAACCTGTTTCTTCTGTGTTTTAAATGTAACTTCTTAGGAAGTAACTGGCATCTGTGTATGGGGAAGAGAGAGGGGGAAGAGAGAGAGAGAGACTGAGAATACACCTGTTATTAAGAGGGTGAAGGAAACCATCCTCAAACCCAGCACCGCTGGTCATCTACTATCTGCTATTACTTGGCATAACCTTTCTGGAGGATGTATGAAAACAAATGAGAATCCTTAAAATGGCACATGCATTTTGACCCTTCAATTTGTCTTCTAATAATTTATTTTAAATCAGTCATCATGACATTATGCAAAGATTCAGCTAGAAAGATACACACTAGAGTAGTTTTTAATAATAAATGAAACATTGGAAATAATATGAACATTCAAGCATTTGATTAAAGGAACTACGTTATAACACCAGACTTCTCTTTCCTGACCTTGGAGTAGGTTATATTTTATACACTCTTTGCACTGTGTGCCTCTTAGTACTCAGGATACATAATCCTTTGTTTATATTTGTTTTTTTCCATTACATTATAAAGCCCAGAGAGACAGAGACTGAGTTATTCTATCTGTAAGACTTAGAGTTTGATAAACAAGTAACTCTAAAGAAGCTGTGTTGAATGATAAAGAGGAACCATACAGTCAGAAAATATTATAGAAAGATAGTTATAGTCTCAGAAAGTTAACGACGTCTTCAGTTGTTTAAAAACAATGATAAAACAGCATTTCCAATGTGTTCCTGCCAGAGGAAGAAAGATATGTGCATAAAAATTAAGAAGTTTAATTACCAGAAAGATAGCATTGGTTGCATTGTAGGCTTGCATTTATTGTTAAGTCTTGCATTTACTGTTAGTTTTCCTACCTATAATCTTTAAATTGTGTTTAATAAGAATATATCACCTTTGTGTTAAGATAACAAACACTATAATGTTCTCTTTTATTTTTTAACACTGTAACATTTTAATTCATAAATACGTCTGCCTGAAATCAGGTATTTAAAGAAAGACAAAGACTAAGAGACAGGCTAGGTCTCAGAACTTTGAAATAAGGTGAGTTATGGGAAGGTGGTATATGATAGGAGGGAGCAGGTGTGAGGGTAGGAGAGCTGAATGCCGTGGGCCCCATGGGGGAGCGATTTTTACAATAGGAGAGCAGAGTGAGGCACGGCCTTGACCATGGGAAGCAAGAGGACACGAGTCCAGCTTCCTATTCCAAAGTATGTAGTGTGTAAGAGAATAAATAGTGACCATTTGATAAAAGTATTTAGAATTTCCCTTACAGTTGGGATATCACACAGACACATGCACACTTATATTGCCCTGTGTATGTATATATTGGCACTTTCTACCAACTGTCCTCTTTGATGTCCCATCAAGGATTTGTGATCATAGAAGGACTGAGTGTTGGCTTAAGTTCCACCAGAAGCAAAGCCTGAAACAAAGGCTTTCAGGCAGTGATGTTTTGGGAAGTGATACTGGGGAGCAGGATCAAGGGACCGGTAAGGGAGGGAGTGAATCTAGAAAGAAAAGGCAGCCAATAAAGGGATGTAATGAGTTGGCCACTGCTGTAACAACTGGTGTCCAGTGTCACAGGACCTTCTACGGAGACTTAGGAAACACATCTCGCAAATAAAGGTCTGCGCATCAGCTCCTCTTTCCATCGGCAAGCGGTGGTCTACGTGTGCGTGAGTTCCCCCACGCTGGGGTTGTGAGTCCACGGGTGATGACTTATTCCAGGCCAAAGTGTTCAAAAAGCTCAGGGCAGAAAGAGACAGGTATGTGGCGCCTTTTAGAGGCTGCGCGCCAGGGGAGGTTCAGAGCTTATCGGACTTTGCGTGGGCCTGCTTGCCGCAGGGGGGCCGCCTGGAGGTGGAGCGGGGAGGATTTGAAGAGGTACAGGAGGTAGCGAGTTCACGGACACTTAGCAAGACACAAACCGAAACTGCCATGTAATTCTCGGCTTCCACGCCCCGTCCGCTCTCTTACGTCACATACCCTATTATTTAGCTGGACTCTTTCGGCGAAGAGTCACATGACGTAACTGGGGGCGCTGCTAGCACATGCAGGGCTTTTCAGTGAATTACAGAAAGTGCTCTTGTCCGGTGGATGAATTACTCAAAGACGTCCCTTTTGGGGGGGGGGGGATATATATATATCCCTTTCTGTAGGCATCTCAGTCCCAGCCCAAGGAGTATGTTTTTGTAACGTTCACTAAACACACCGCCCTAACAACGAAATATCAAAAGATAAGACAAAGAGCATTAAACTAAATAAAGGGTATGAAAAGGAAAATGTCTAGATTAAATGTATAACTCCTAATTACTAATATATAAACTAAATAGATTCAAATCCTATTGCTCTAACTCCCATTAGAAAAACAGTAAGGCTTTCTTAGAGCTTTTAAATTGGGTTGCTTTAAAATTCATTTGCGTGCATCAGTCTTTTTCTTTCACTAGATTACACGCATTGATAAAGTCTGAATTAAGTTAAAAAAATGTGATTCTCTCTTAAGTATAGTATCTGTCAAACACTTCTGATTCGGGCTCAGAGAGTTTTCCAGGGTGGTAATGTTTCAGTGAATTGACTACAAACAACCTCTATGTTCTTAAAAGTCTTGATATTTTGTTTTTTTTGTATCTGTACTCAGAAACATACATTATGAAGTTGTCTCATCAACACATATGCCTATATATTTTGGAAATTTATTTTTTAATTATTAAATTTAGTTAGGAAACAACAAATAAACCACTATATTCAGGACTAAAAGCCTCATCATTATAATTTTAGAGAAGTATTTATCTCTCTCTCTCTCTCTCTTTTTTTTTTTTTATGATTTTATGTATTTGTTTGTCAGAAAGAGAGAGGGAGCACAAGCAGGGGGAGCAGCAGGCAGAGGGAGAAACAGGCTCCCTGTTGAGCGAGGAGCCCGATGTGAGGCTCGATCTCAGGACCCTGAGATCATGACCTGAACCGAAGACAGATGTTGAAGAGAAGTATTCTCTTGTTAATAGTTGGCACTATTAGCAAAAATATCCATTATTCTATGGGATATTTAAATGATGCTAGTTACTCTTAACTCTGTGTATGCAGTGGATCTAAAATTTTAAACTATCCCAGGACTTACTTGTCTTCTCTCTTTCTCTCTTTTTCATTCTCTCTCTATCCCCCTCTCAATATGTGTAAATTCTCTGTGTATTTCTATAGTTATCTACAAACATACACTTAGAAAACCATTAACTCCACTCATGACTTGATGAAAGATTTAGCTACATTGTTTGAGTGTTGATATTGGTGACCCTCTAGAAATTACTATCACCACCAGTACATTACCTTACCAGCTGCTGATATGATGTGAAACATGAATATTTAGTGGGATACGCAGAACCAGTTCTCCAACTTTTTCTTACATGAGAAACAATAAACAATTTAATCCCAGAGGCTATTCAGTTACCTCCTGTGTGTGTGCGTGCATTCTTTTTAGTCACCTTTACTAGGTACAATTATCTTAACATTGAAAAGTCGTTTTCAGTATCTACCCATTAAAATACATCAAATATTAAAAAACAGTGTTAAAAATAAGCACATATATTATGTAGCTCCTATCATATAATGAATCAAAAGGGCTATGACAGTTTGTATTTATAAATATTATCGATACATCATTAAAATACATAAAACTGTCACAAATAAACTAAACCACTAAATGCCTGAAAAACCAGGATCCCTTAATCTTTTAAAATGTTTACTGTTGTTCATATTTAGCTCTTCGCATAAAATATTAATTGGCATATAGTTTTGGAAATTAAAAATTTTGTGAGACAATTACTTAAGAATCCTTGCCAGGAATGACAATGCCGTGAAATGGAAGGAGTCATTATTAAAGAGTCATAAAAACCGAAAAGTAGTCCTAACTCTGCTTCAAGACCACCTTGTGAGTTGGGAAGTCGCTGAACCATTCTGGGTCATTTTCCCTATCTGGGAAGGTGTCAGACTGATAAATTCCAAGACTTCAACTCTACTCTTCTTCACATTTACTTGGTTCTGATAAGTGCCTAAAGTTGGGAGTAGTGAAAGAATAAGGAAATGTGTTTCAGTCACTCTCTTCTGTCCCCTTTCCCTCTGACTGCATGCCTTGCCCTGACACTAATGATAATAATGATAATGATGATGATGAGTGTATAATAGTAATTATTATTACAGCAATTATCAACTGGATGCTCAATGTGTGCCAAACTCTGAGCCGAGCCTTTGTTTTCATCAACTCATTTACTATCCCAGTGCCCTGAGTAAGAGCCTGTTAGGGTTATTACAAAACTAAGTAAACTGAAGCACAAAGTTAAGCGTTCCTCTGAAGCTTACACAATCAGTGTTAAGGCAGGGCTGCACCTGACATCTGGTTCCAGAGCCCATTCTCTTAACTGTTAACCATTGGGCACCTTGCCAGCCTGGAGGGCAGGTGGGCCAAGGGCCACCACAGCCAGAAGAAGAGCCTCTATCCATCTTAGATTTCAGCCAGAGATCCCTGACTCCGTCACACCCATGGCTATGTGTTGGCAATGGGGAACGTTTTAAGAGGTCAAAAAGGTTGAGGAGAGTGCCTAATAGACAGTTTCTGCTTTCATGACTGTAGACCCGGTTGCCCTAGGGCTCTGCGTTGGCCTTAGAACAACTGTGCAATAATCCTGCACCTGAGTTGGGAAAGACATGAATGGGAGCCGAAACTAAATATTTACAATTTTCCTCCAGCCTGTTTTCTACCTCCAATGCTTTTGAAACTCTGGGACATTGACCTACTAGTAGACTTTAAATCAATTTAGTAGTTTGCAATCAGCATTAAAAAAAAACCATAGAATTAAAAAATTTCAGAGTTCATCGTTAAGAGTAAAGGGAAATACTATTTTTTTGAAGTTTCAGGAGCACGAGGGCACGTGTGTGTCTTTATTGGGTTATAATTAAAAGATATTTCTCACTGCAGAGAGTACTCAGAAAAGTTTGGAAATTATCCGTCTATCACAAGGTAGAAGAGGGAAGAGTATGAAAATCAAGCTCCGGGTGTTATACAAGACGACCAGCGATGTTCTAGGTAAACACTGCGACGGTTTCAACGTGAAACAGTTATACCTGCTCCACCTAGATGTGAATTCTTCCTTAAATGAAGTCATTTCAATGACCTTCGCCAAGAGAAAACAAAGCATTCTTATTCTCCTACCAAGTGGATCTGTAGGAAGATTTAAAGCCGTCATTTTCCTTCTGTTCCATTTTGCTTTTAAGAGAGATTCTTTATTGTTTGGGTATTTTTCTTTTTTAATTTTTGTTTTGTCAAGTTTTTTGCTGTCATTTCTTCCCCAAAGTGTAATAAACTTCACTAATCTTGTACAGTAGAAATTTTACTAATTCTTTATCTTTAAACAAGAAAACAAAACACGGAAATAGCACGAATATTGGAGTCTGGGATGCTTTGTGTCTGAATATTCCAGTTACTAGATATGTCACCTTGTGTAATTTTCTGAAATTCCTCAAGCCCAGTTCCTTAATCCGGGAAAGAGGGTGTGTAACAATCATCCTTGCACTGCCACCTGTACCCCAATCCCTGCTTCCTTGCCCTGGCCCTCTGGTGGCCTCCCTGCTTTCACCCTTGCCCCCTTCCAGGCTGGTTCCACTCAAGGGACAGAGTGAGCCTTTAAAACCGTTAATCAAATCACACCAATTTCCTATTCAGAACTTTCCGGGGGCACCTGGGTGGCTCGGTTGGTTAAGTGTCTGACTCTTGATTTTGACTCAGGTCATGATAATGGGATCGAACCCTGCGTTGGGCTACGTGCTCAGCGTGGAGCCTGCTAGTCCCTCTCCCTCTGTTCCTCCCCCTGCTTGTGCTCTCTCTCTCTTTCTCTCTCCCTAGTTTCAAATTAATAAATAAAATCTTAGAAAAGAAAAACCCACAGAACTTTCCAATGAGTGTGTTTGTGTATGATTTAGTTCGGGGTACGTCTACCATCATCTCCTAACTCGCTCGCCCTGGCTCATTCCATTCTAGTAATTCCTGGGCCTCTTCACTTTCCTTCATGTTCCTTGAATGCTTTGAGTTCATTCTCACTTTGGGGCCCTTCCTCTTCTCTCCATGTGTTCCATTTGATCCCACATATTTGCATAGCTCACTCCCTCATATCATTTCTGTATCTAGTAAAATCCCACTTTCTTAAAATACATCACCACTTCCCTCACTCTTTATCCCTTACTTGCATTAATTTCTTCTTAGCACTTACCACTAACTAACATTATGTCACTTAATTGTTAATTGCTCTACCATTAGTCCTATTTCACTAGAATATAAATTTCACGAGGGCAGGGACTTTCTCTTGCTTACTGCTTTGAGTGTAGCCGCCAAACCATGCCTGATACATTATAAATGCTAAATAGTTGTGGACTAAATACTTAAAAAATTTTAATTCCTTACAAGTTTGATATACGGATTAAATACAAAGTATCTGTCATAATGCTTGGCACAAAATCAGCATTTAATAAATGACAATTATTTTTATTGTCAAAGCTGAATTTTATTTTCCCATGCAGAGCGTAGGTATTATCAGGATGAAATATATGAGACATATTTTTTTCTCCTATCAGGATGCTGTGATGATTAATTTTATGTATCAACTTGTCTGCGAAATAGTACTCAGACATTGGGTCAAACATCATTTTTCAGATGTTTTCGTGAGGGTGTTTTTAGATGAGATTTACATTTAAATCGATAAACTTGGAGTGAAGCAGATGGCCATCCGTAATGTGGGTGGATTTCATTCAATCATCTGAAAACCTGAAACAAAAAGGATAACCTCTCCTGAACAAGAGAGAATTCTCCAGCAGACTGGCCTTGGACTACAGCTGCAAATTCAGCTCTTCCTAGTCCTACAGCAGACCGCCTCTGGACGGCAACTGGGCCTCCAGCCTGGCTGCCTCCCCCATCAGATTTGGCATTCACCAAGACTATACAAGTTCACCGGTCAATTTCTTAAAATAAATCCCCTTCTATATACACACATCCTATTGGTTCTGTTTTTCTGGAGAACCTTGACTAATACGCATGTTTTCAGCTGCAAGTACACTTTACCATCTAGGATCTACTGTGTCTATTATCATCACAAGTGACACTGTGGGGATGTTTTCTCATGATACAGTGTGTTGCTTAGCAGCTCAGAGATGGCAGGGCTGTGGGTTAGCCTCTCTGCCAGTCTTAACTTTCCCTTCATAGTGACAGTCTGGCTGAGCACTTCCAAACAATTGGGTCCTCATCACACAACCACATTGAATGTAGGAAGAAACAAATGGTGCTTCTCCCATTTTTGTCTTCGATCAAGGAGGAAAATCTTTGTCAGGTACTTCTCTTTAGATCTTATTGACTTCAATTTATTCTCTTTTCTATATATTGACTGCAAGGGAAGCTGGGAAATCCTATGATAGCAAGAAAGAGTGGTGGGAAAATAGCTCTTGGTAAGCAACTATGGCATTGGTCATGTGTCATAAGAAAATATATCACAATGCAATGGGAAAGAGTATAGGATTGATTCTAGATGAGTCGGACTTGGTGTATAAGATTTTATCACTGCACAGCCACAAATTTGGTGGCCTAAACAGCATAGATTTATTACCTCACAGTTTGTGTGGATCTGAAGTACGAGCACAGCTTAGCCAGTCTCCTCTACTTAGGTTTCACGAGCTGAAGTCAAGATGTGGACTGGGCTGCAAGCTCATCCTCGGCTCGAGGGCTTCTTCCAAGCTCATGGGATTTGGGCAGAAATTTATTCCTTGTGGTTGTAAGTTCCCTGTCACATGGCCCTGTCCACACGTGGCATTTGCTTCTTGAAGACTAACCAGAGCCTACCTGTTGCTGCTTCTTCCTGTCTCTTACTTCTAGACTCTCTTTAAAGGCCTCTCCTGATTAGGTCAGGTCCATCCAGGGTTGTCTCCCTTATAATTAACTTAAAGTCAACCGATTAAGGGCTCTAGTTATATCTGGCCAATCTTTTCACCTTTGCCATATGACATAAGAAAAATACAGAAGTGATTTACCATCACCTTTTCCACACTATTGGTTAAAAGCCAGTTATAGGTCCCTCTCTCACTTAAGGAGGTAGGATTACATAAGAAGGGATCAATGAAGATCATCTCAGAAGTCTCCATACTGCACCTGGCTTCACACTTCAATTCCACTACTTATATCTGTATAACCTTTACCTAGTTTCTTTCTTGAGGTTCATCTTTTTCATCTATGAAACGGGGTCAGTTAACTTACAGGATCGCTTAAGCATTAAGTGCTACAAGTATTCAAAAATGTTGGGGGGAGTGAGCCTGGGGCTGAAGGTTCCAACCCTCTAATCTTGTGGGTGGCCTCCTTGGCACCCAGCCCCCATCCTTAGAGGCTTTCCAAAAGTCACCTCATTAACATAAACTCTAGTGTGGTTGAAAGGGGCCTGTTATGAACAACAAAAAGACACTCATTTCACCTTTGTGTTCTGGAGCTATTTCAGGAACAGGAAACAAAACTAAGTATTATAACAAAAGATGCCCTCATGCTTCTTATGCAGAAAATTACAAGGGTTTTAGGAGCTATGTGCCAGGAATAGTAGAAGGCCAAATATATGTTTCTGCTTATAAATCACGACATAAATGCATAGCTTGGTAGTTGGCATGTAGAAGGCGAATGTCACTCTCCTGTCTGATCACCTACAGCGTGGTTAAATAAGATGAAATAAGTAAAATGCTGAGCGCAGTATCTGTTCTGTAGAAACAGTACAATAAATGTTAATTTCCTCTCCCTTTCATTTTTATATATATAATGCCACTTTAGAAGACATACTGTCTTTTTGACGATGCTCACATCATAAAAAAAAAGATTTATAGTATATTCCTAAGCAGTTACTTAATTTTTATGAGTTTTTATAATCCTAATTGTATCATTAAAGAAATATCAACACTAGTCTCATTGATCTTCTGATACTATTTAAAATGAAAATAAGTTTTTACAATAAGATTTCTTTAAAAACTACAAAATTGTCTGGATTTTTATAGAAGGTCCTTCATTCTACGTGATAATATTTTTGAATGTTTTCAATGCCTACAAATAATTTGATGAACAATTTGGAAAGAAAATATTACTATAAATATTAACTATTGCAAATGTTCAGGTAATTTTTAAAAAATGTCACCTACTTGCAAAAAGAATTAAAACATTTGCTCACAATAAGAATAAATAATAAAGGATGCCTGGGTGGCTCAGTCAGTTAAGCATCTGCTTTTGGCTCAGGTCATGATCCCAGGGCCTGGAATTGAGGCCCGTGTTGGGCTCCCTGTTCCTCTGGCAGTCTGCTTCTCCCTCTCCTTCTGCCACTCCCTCTGCTTGTGTTCTCGCTCTTTCACCCACTCTCTCTCTCAATAAATAAATAAAATCTTTTTTTAAAAAAGGAATAAATAGTAAAAACATTTTTTTAATTTGAAAATAGAAAATCAGAGACCATTCATTTAGAGAAAAAAGGACATAAAAGCCTCACAAAATATGTGACTAGAAGAGAATACAAGATTTAGTTCTGTGTTTCTTAGCAATTAAAAGGGGGGGGAAGCAATGAATCAGATCACTAATATTCTCTTAATATTCTTATAAAAAGAAATACATATGTATCTTTAAACTCTTTTAGGGTGGGGAATTAATTATTCTCCAGGTTATTACGCCTCTCTCCTGGCCTAGCATCTTGGATTTTAGTCCCTAAATACATGTTTGTTGAACTGACCTTAACTGTCACCAGAACTATATTTCATACGGCAATTAACAAAGAAAGATATTGCATGACTACTGATGTAAAGGAAACCAATAAATGAAACAGGTCAGATATTTCAATGTAGGTTTGATAAAATGCAAAAATGTTCTTCATAGAGTAGTTGTTCATGTATAGTATATAGAAGTAAATCTTGAGAAAGCCATTTCTTTAAGGAGCTAAGCATGGTCTTCGAAATCCTTACTCAAAGTATTTCAACTGAACATTTATTTATTATTAGGATGGGTTAAAGCATTGAAGATTTACATGTTTTGTATCTGGTGCTTGCATTCTGGGAATTCACAAGGCAACTAATTTGGGATTGGCTTCTCTGATAAGCTCTGATATGTTGACATTCTGGAGAAGTTTGACTAAAGATAAGGGGACATAGTTTATATCTGTTATTTTGTTAACCAAGCTTAACACATATTTCAACCAAACTAAAAGTGCTACCCAAATTCTGCACAGAAGGCTGGACCTGTAAGTAGTCCAATATTGTCCACAAAGAAATGAAACTGCTTGAATTCTTGATTTTGATCCCAAAATCTGTTCTGTAGAAAAGAAAAGAGAGAACTTGGCCTAGATAATTTAACAGCAGGTGTTGTCAATTGGCAGTTTCAATCATTAAAGATCTTCAGCATGGCTCCCAAAGTGATTTGCTTTTGAATATCATATAGTAATGATCTTACCAAAACAAGCTAGTAGGAGCAAATATATATCCTCATTCGACTTCAATTACTGAATTTAGTGTTGGTACTTGAAATTTGGAGACTATACAGCCAAAGACAACAATTTTTGTGGCTGTCCCTTTTCCAGCAAATAGTCAACAGATTTGACTGCTTCTGAAGACTATTGGCTTCTAATGGTAAACTGTTCTGAACAGCATTGAAAAAAATATGTGGGCATGTTTAGCAAACAAATTCTAACTGGGTCCCTTAGATTCTTGGTGTTTACATACCTTCTCCTAGTTACTCAATTAAACACTAAGTAGGTACTGCCATTAATTGATTTTATAGATATAATTTAAGGCCCCAAATCAGCTGATTTTATTATAGGGAGATTATTCATGCAGGCTTGATCTAATCACATGGTCTTTAAAAACCAGAAGTGTTCTCTAATCAGTTGCATTAGAAAAAGAGAGACACATTTGAGATGGCCTAGAAGATAGAGCAAACATCCATATTGTGATGGGCTATGACAGCCCCATGGCAAGAAACTGCAAGAGACATCTACGAGAAAGGAGTGGTCCATGATCAGTAGCTAAAAGGAAAAAGATGGCCTTCGTTACTACAACCACAAAGAAATGAATCCGCCAAAACACAGTGACCTTGGAAGAAGACCTGGACCTTCAGATGAGAGTCAAAGCCCCAACCCATACCTAGATATCAGCCTGGTGAAACCCTAAACAGAGAATCCATCCATGGTGCACTAGATTCTGACCTACAGAAGCTGTGAGGTATTAAATTTGTGCTGTTTTATGCTGGTAAGTTTGTGGTCATTTGTTACACAGCACATGCCTTTTAATGCAAACTAATACAAATGCATATAATTAATCTAACAGAATCAAATTCTTAGATACATTAAGAGACAGGATAATAAGTTTCGGCTGCCTTACATTTTTTAGAATTTGTGCCTCAAATGTACAAGGTAATTTCTTCTAAGTTTAGGTCTACCCATAGTAATTTAATTCCTTATGAAGGAATGCACAGAGATAGAAAAGCATGGAATATATTTAAAGATCACCCAGTGGTCTCCTTAAGTTGTTATGTAAGGTATTTGAAAGATAATAGTTGTGAGCAATAATGGAAATTTTTAAAAAGTTTATGATCATGTCAAAGACAATGAACAATGCAGATTGTATATTACTCAGTGGTAATGTAAGCCACAGAACACTTTTGAGTGGTTGGGGAGGCTGGATAGAGTGAGCGGCAGGAAGATTGCTCATCTATCAGTGTGAGGCTGAGATTGGGAGTGGACCATGTAGCTATTTGTCATAGATCATGTTAAATTTTGTGCCATGAGCCTTTATGAAGATAATAGAATGGATATTTGGTTTTGCAGTCTAACATTGTAGTTTTAAGCCTTAATGTAATTATGCTGAGTGTAGTGCCATTGACAAAAGGATGTAAGTCACAAAGTAACAAGTTTTAGGGTGAGGATGATGAATTTTGTAGGGATAAGTCAAATTTGAAATACCAGCAGGTCATCCAAATGATAGGATGGACAAACAATGGGAATGGACAAAGATTCCAATGCAGATTGTTTTTGCAGAAATAGATCTGAAGTTTTCAGGCTATAAGATTATGGCAGGTGCCATTCCCAGGGAAAGAAGGTAAAAAGTGGAGGAGATGAAAACAGATGAGTAAGAAAACGTTACATTCAGGACAGAAAGTTAAGAGAAAAAAATTGCAAAGTCTATAAATTTTATGAGGGAATGTGAGAACGGGTATCATGACCGGGGGACAAGAGATTTTTTTAAAAATCATGGTAAATTATTCCACCTATCCCAGGGGGTACAGTGTGATGAATAATGATAAAAGAGACCTTTGAATTTGATAACTGGAATGTGGATAGTGAATGAAACAGTTTCAGTAAAATAATGAGAGAAGTGAAATTTGCCTAGAGCCAGAAGAAATTTAGTGCATATAAACTTTCTACAAATGTGAAGTTGAAGGGAAAGAAACATGTTAACCAGCAGGGTCATTTATTCATTCATCCATTTTTCTGCTAATAAATCCCATGAATAGTGCTGGGTATAGTCTCACATAAGAATAAAACCAATTTATACACACACACACGCACATACACACATACATACATATATAATTATATTATATATAATACAATATGTAACATTCATATATATTTAATGGTTAAGTTGCTATTTACTATTTCTGGTAGGCTGCTTGTCAGGTTGCAATTCAGTGCACCCTCTTCAGTATTACACGTACACGAACACACACATACAGACACAGAGCTATGATGTTACACATATGTATATAATAAACATACCTATGTATGATATTTGAGCTAGTAAGTTACTAATTTGCTTTTTGAAATATTCAATTAAGTTGTATTTTCATATTTTTCCTGGAGACTCAGAATATTTTGCAAATATCAACTCATTAATTCTTGCTGTGATTTCTTAAAAAATGGTGACTTATTATCATTAATGATAATTTTACTTAGTGTAGTAATAGGCTTAACCTCAGGCCTATCTCTTGAATTTTTATGAAACCACTAAATGAACATATTTTTTTAATCCCAAGTGTAATACATTTCCATTTGAACAGTTAAAATCCTAGATATTTTGCTTTTAATCAAATCAAGGTTATGGCCAGCATAGATTGCATTGCAGAAACATTTAAATGATTGACAATAATCAGGGTAAACTCATAATGGTCTCAAGGACAGACACTTATATTCAAGTCTCTTTATATATTCACATAAATCAAACAAATTTCCATTTCCCCTAACAGAATGGCAAGCTTTTTCTGATGCTGTGTTTGAAGAAAGACTATTCATAGTGTCAGAGTGAAGACTGCACTCATTGACGAGTATCTACAGAGGGAGAACAGGAAGCATCCTTCTGCTAAATATAGCACAAAAACTGTATTCAGGAGACAATTTTTAGGTTCATAATATAGTACACAACAAATGATGGCTGCAAGCTTAAGAATCTGGAGGAAAAATAGGGTATTGTATGTAGAGGTTAATTCAAGGCTAAAATGGGGATTCTTAGAATTCTAAATCTTAAAGATTTAACAAATGCCTATAACAAATTGCAACTCATTACTATTCTGAAGTAACTCCTCTGAGGGACAACTTCCATGTCTTAGCAACCCAGGGCAGAATTTTTCATTTAATCACAGAATGCATCAGCCCATTAGTCTCAGGATTCTTGCTCCCAAGCATGCCTGGGAAACAAGTGGAGTTCGTACAGCCTGCACTACGACAGGCTCTCAAGCTTCTCTGAGTGCTCTAGCATTTGTTCCCAGGTTGCTTTATGCTTTATAATAGGTATTTAGACCACTAGTGGCACTTCCCCTTCCACCCCACTAAGAAACTCTGCAGGCTCTCCCATATTCTCTTTACTTTCCAAGGTGATACTGAGAATTTTTTATGGCTGTAGCCGTGCGACAGTGTTCCCTGGGAAGGTTACAACTATGTAAACTTTCAAAAGAAGTCCAGTGGTTTTTCAATACCAATGTATAAAAATTTCTTTTAAAATCTAAACCTTTAAAATGTCCTCATAGAAGAGTAGTTGTATTTTTAATATACAATGATTGCACTGACTACAGAAATTCATATGTTCATATGGACTCAAGAATCCCTCATAATAACTCATGGTCCCTGACATTCAAAACCTCAAAGATCAAAAATCATCAGCCTAGTCTAACTTCTCATTTTGTGTCTGTAAAAACTGAGGCTTAGAGAGGTTTGGTGATCTATTGAAGGTATCCCATCTAATTAATTGGGCTAGAACCCAGGTTTCTTTGACTCCTAGCAATGTGCCCAGACTGCTGTTAACACGCCACATTCTCTCTTTCATGATGGAGTCAAATAATGTAATGTACTGTCAAGAACCGCACGGAATACACCTATAGTCAAGGAAATTTCTATAGCAGGAGAGAAGGTACATCACAGAGACTGTGGGATGTCATGCTCAGCGGCAGTAGGGAGGGGCCTATTATAGGATTGGGGGTTATACTGCTGATTCTAAAGAGGGGTAAAGGAAGTTGTGTCCATTCTGTGTTGCGTGCTGCCTGGAAGTAGGGACATCTTGGTAATTAGATTATCTTGGTAAATTTTATCTAGAAATGGGGAGGGTACCGGAATGCAGAGTTGTCTGATAAAAAAGCTGTAATCACTTGTGTTAGTAAAAGAAGGGTATGTTTCGTTAGTCTTATGGTTGTAAAGTGTTTGTCTCTGTCTTATTTCAAACATGTTCCCTGAGTGCCATTGTCTCCGTCTTGTTCCACCACAGTCACGGCATGCATTGTTTGGTCATTGTTTGTGTTGTTTATATCCTGCGATCATGTTTATGTTCAGTTGGGAACATCACGGTTTAACTGTCAGCTGCCAGAGCCATTCTTCACTTTTTCAGTCATATATAGGGCAAGCGATGTAAATTCAGAAAGTACATTTGAACCAACAGATGAAGTTGTAAAAAGAAACATTCTAGTTCGATATGGGACAAATTTGGCATCTGAGAATGAAGTGGATTGTCTCTCAGAGTTGTGCATTTCCTGCTACTGAAATGATCTGCAAATCAAGATCTTTTGGTGAGAGGATGATTAGAACGAACGTGCTCTCCAGGGCTAACTCTTTATGCTTCTAGGTCTAATCCACCTAGTTAGTTGTCATAATCGTAAAGATGTAAGCCTCGGTTAGAAGAGACGCACATGGCTAAAGAATTGTTAACATGTTGTGAGTCAGACATGGGTTTTCATTTCACACTTCCCAGGTAAATTATTTTGCCTTCATTGGCCTTGTGCTGTAGCCTAAATGTTGGCATAAAATCACATAATATGATTTTGTCTCCTACTATCTTACGCTCCGTTATTTCGTAAAAAGGAGATCTTTGCGTAAGTAGCACATCTTACTAAAATTAGAAGAATATGCAGAATGTTACCAGGCCCCTTGCATAAAGATGAGATGTGCTTTCATAAAAAGTTAACTTTCTTGAACATTTCCAGCTCTTTCCACTTTCCATGCATTTGCTTAAGGTAGTTTCTTACCTTCTCCCATCTCTGTTGTTGAATTACTACCCATCCACAAGGTCTAACTTAAGAATTCAAGTGTATCCCCCTGAACGCAGCCTCGTTTGATTCTACACCCTAGATGGTGATGCATGGCCTTAAAGGAAGGCCCACTATTATGTGCTGCCTTAACATCTGGTGAAATCGAAAGAGCCTCAAGTGGCGTGACTACAAGTTTTCCTCCCCACTCTGCTTCTGCAGATAAGGTCCTCTAGCCAAACAACCTTCCTTATCAGTGCGACCAGGCCTAGTCCCTGCTTATATCTGAGTAGCCGGTTTCAGTTACCTGCCAGCTCATGGAATTATTCCAACAAGCCAACTGCATCCTCCACTGAGGACCATGAAGCATCTCACCCTCTTGATACTATAAAATCTGTTCCACAGCCCCCGATTGTTTACTGTCCCTAATTGTAACTCCTCTATGACCCAGTCTGTTGTGCAGTCTGCTCCTCCCCCAGTCTGTGAGTGTATGTGGCCAATCACCTGCTATCTATCTTACTTGTAGGGGTTGTGTGTTTGCCTATTCCATAGCGGGAGGGGGGGGGAATCCCTCCCTCACCGACAGGGTGAAGAGAAGGCAATTAACGCATAGACACCTTCACACTCCCTAAAGCAAGAATGACTATTTTTCCATTGCTTCCCTTTAACACTTTTTATGTCCCAGTACTATTTATCTTATTGTGGCTTAACTTATAATTATTATTTTATAATTATAACTTCTTTCTGCAATGTGGACAGAGATCTGAGTCGTACTCAGCTTTGTACTTCCTCTAGGGTCTACCATGTCGTCTTACAGATTGGAATGATTCTAATTCACATGACATGAGTCCATTTTTGAACCCTTTCTCATTTTAGATCAATTTGTATCTAGTTTTTTATCACAAGGAACATTTTTCTTTGTATGATTGAGACGCTTTTCACTGTAAAAAGGTCAAAGCACATTAGAGAGAAATCTTTCACGGGGCCAGCCCTGAGACTGACAATAAGGCTGTGATGGAGAGCTACGTCCCCAAATGTCATTAGTTCCATGTCCAGCTAGATGTTGATGCTAAGCTAGTTGTCCCTTCTTTCCCTTGCCAGCCCTGCTGGGGGGGGGGGGGATTTCTTACTAACATTCCTTCTTTATTTAATACTGCTGGATACCATACACCACCAATAAGGCCAAGAGTATAATGGTCACATCACTTTTAGAAATGGAACTGTTTTTGTAAGTTTAAGCCATCTCCGAAAATTGTGGTCTCGGTGTTGTGAGTTTTGCTTTAGTGGGAAAAAGTAATTTAGAGGTATACATAGCTAGATCAGGCTTTAAGCAGAGAAAGGTTGGGAGGAAACTCAAGCTTTCTGGGGTTCATGATAGATTTTATAGGACAAAAGGAAAGTAATAATTAATGTAATAATCCAGAAGTGAAGGAATTCAGGCCTGTGGTGAGATGAGATTGAAAAATAAAGCTGTCTCTCAAGTCTCTAACCAATGCTGACTTAGAATTTCCCAGCAACTTCCAGTTTATTCTAATTTTTTCACCATTACTGATAGTCACATATTTCCTCACCACACCTGTTGAATTTAAAATGTTAACGGGGGTGCCTGGGTGGTTCAGTCAGTTAAGAGTCTGCCTTAGTCTCAGGTCATGAACTCAGGGTGCTGGATCAAGCCCCAGGTCGGGTCGGGCTCCCTGCTTCTCCCCTTCCCTTAGCCCTTCCCTCCCCTCCCCCCACTCATGCTCACCTCTCTCTCAAATAAATAAATAAAATCTTTGAAAAAAATAAAATTGTTAATGGTGCTATATGGTGTTTTTAAAACATTTCATACATGTATGCTTTGCTTCCTCAATAATGGAAAATTGAGAACATAACCAAAATTTCTTTTCCATCCTTATAATATTTAGAATAATGTGAGTAGGAACTTCATAAATTCTTACTGTATTTCGAAAGGTAACATGGATTTGGAGAGGTTTGAAAAATATATCCCTTTTATAGTAGAGGAAACAGATTTGACTACTGTGTTATATGTGGTGAAATCCAGAATGAACCCAAGCCAGGTTGACTTCATGATGTTCCCCTTCAGAGACTAATGGTAGAATTTACTGTCTCCATATTATTAGACTATTCTTAGGCTAAGTTAGTATTGTCTCTTTTCCCAAAAGATATGATAATGATTTTTATATTGGTAATTTGAATAGATGACAATTTTGGTTGCAATAATGAGAAAGTTAGATGGGAAAAAATCCATAGGCAAGTTATTTTAGAGTTTAACATAAAAAAATGTTATGACAGGCATGCCAATTACACAGCCAGATCATGGAAGAATTCAGGTCCTAGAAGTTAAAGATTCTCCAAAACAGAGCCATGTAGAAATCACAAAATCCATTAAATGCTTAAAGTTCTATAGTTTTTTCACACACAACTATTTCTTGAAGGTTCACATTTGCTATGTGAGAATAGAAGGGAGAAATACATATACAGTTGAGTCTTAAACAGCACTGGTTAGAACTGCACAGCTTACTTTATCGTAAGAATGCTGTATATAAAGAATATAGCATAGAAAATTCGTGTTGATTAACTGTTTATATTATTGGAAAGGCTGTTGGTCAACAGTAGGGGCTATTAGTAGTAAGTTTTAGGGGAATCAAAAGTTATACATGAATTTTTCACTGCTCAGAGGGTCAGCACACTTATCCCTGCCTTGCATTGTTCAAGGGTCAACTTTATATATATTTTTCCTCTCTTTATATATATAAAATATACATACACATATTTATAATGTGTATATGTATGTATATAATTTATATGTATATGATGTATATATGTATATACATGTATGTGTGTATTTATACATGTATATAGAAGGCTCACATCTGCTATGTGGAATATAGGATTCAGAGCTTGCCATTCCAGAAACATGTTGAGCCGAATTACAATGAATTAAATGTGAACTCTGATCAATAATGGTTAACAATAGGGTATTACCACTTTTCACAAAGGTACTATATTATCTACCTATAGTTTTCATCTTCCAATTTATAGGCATACACTTTCCAAATATCAACTTATATTCATTAGCAAACTAGAAGCTTTCTTGTTTTGTTTGTTAGAAAACAACACGAACATTTTTAAGAATCCTTAATTTTTAGCTTTTCCCATTGACTTCTGAAATATTGAAAAAATAACAATTTGGATATATATATCTCCTGGCATAACATTTAACCTATTTGTGGGCATTAGTTCACCTATTATAAAATAAGAGCTGGTGTATACCTACCATGTAAGGCTATTTTAAAATCTGACTCATTTAACATTTAAAGATTTAAGAGGATAGATAGCAGTTATATAAATATAAATTATTGTTATCATCATTATTTTCAGATTTTAGTTGGACTTGAAAAAAAAAAACTTGTCTGCCTTATAATCCTAAGTATTCTTTAGTTCCAAAAAAGAGGAGACAAGAAAAATAGAAAACTGGCATCACTGAGAAGAGAAAAACCCTTCTATGCATTCCGGTTTCTCTTACTTCTTCTGCCAGATGAGCCATGTGTTCGTGTGACTCAAATTGGATGCAGGTGTGTGTCCGTCCACATGCTTAAAACCTCATAGCAAATGGAGAAAATGGAGCACACCAACCAACCCCTCAGAAAACTTTGGGAAACAAAAATGCCCATTGATGAAACTTACTTCACTCCCCTTAGATGTACATTTAGTCAGACTTCTCAGCATATTGAATTAAGTCACAAAATCCTGGTTTAAAAATGAGACTTGTAAAGAAAGCCAAGAAAACAAAAATCCCTGATGGACAATCTATTCAATTTTGTTTTAAATTGAATACATGAATTTAAATGTTATTTTAAATGCATAGAATTTTGTACTTTTTAAAAATATCCACAGAAGCCAGGCCTAGTTCATTATCATTTTGCTAACTGACCTAGAGTCTATTTCTGCCCACTATAATAAGCCAGGGTCACCAAGGTGTAAATATTTCATAGCATAGGTGACAGATGATCTATTGATATCCTTGTATCCTATATTTGAGAGCTTTTGGAACTTTCCTCCTTTCCAAGAGAGATGAGTCATATTACAACTGTTTCAATACTCTTCAAAAGCACTTGCACATAAAGAAAACAAAAGAACACTTTGCATTTTTTATTCTTTCTCAGAGCTCGCCAGCTTTGCTAATAAGTGCACCATCCATCTAACTCTTTGAGTACCGGGCGCAGTGTTAAGTTGTCATTCTAATTTCCATACGGAGCTGTCACTTTGGTGCCATATGAAGGGTGCGTCAGATGTTTTGAGTGCGGAGCTTTTGAACAGTTAGAATGAATTATTGGCATTTACATTTCTATTTATTATTAGTCTTCTAGTGTAATCTGGCTTCTACTGTATTTCTGTTTGTATATTAGAACTCTTTATTTACATTTCTTTTCCTTTATGTTCTTTTGAGGTCTGATTCCCATCAATGGGTTTTTAGAGTTGATCTGCAACTAGTCAGTCAATTGACTAAATGTTTTAAATATTATACACATGTCTATAAGATAATGTATGAACAGTATTTAAGAGAGAAGAGAAATTGAAGATGTAATGGGGAGACCACAATTTTCTTTAACAGGAAACTATTGTGAAAATGAGTGGATCATCTGTGTGACTTGTGAACCATACCCTCTAAAAGGCTATTGGGAACAATGCAAAGATTTAGTTCTGTGGTGTGTGTATATGTTCTGTGGTAAAGTCATAAACTGTTCATTCTAGCTGAACAGAGCTGTAACGACATGTAAACTTTATTGCAAATATACATTTTTACTTTTCATTTTAACATACATTTTGGAATTAGTTTGACATTAATCTTATTGAAATTATCTATAAATTTAGCCTGCTCTTCAAAATGTTCTTTTATTCCTGCTGACACTTGGAAGGATCTTTCACTATCAGTATTTTTGTACTGACACAGCAGGCTGGTTATTAGTTTGCTTGTCATTACCAGGTTCATTTCAACAATTGACTTTGGAGACTTTGTCATTATATTCTACTTCATGTTAACTGTACGTGCATTTACCACAACTTAAGAGTTGGAATATATTGGCTTTCTTATCATTGATATTGGGGGGAAAGATAATAACTAGTAATAAGAGATGAGGAAGGACACTATATCATACTTAAAGAATCTATCCAACAAGAAGATCTAACAATTGTAAATATTTATGCCCCTAACATGAGAGCAGCCAATTATACAAGCCAATTGATAACAAAATCAAAGAAACACATCCGATAATCATACAGTAATAGTAGGGGACTTTAACACCCCCCTCGCTGAAATGGACAGATCATCTAAGCAAAAGATCAACAAGGAAATAAGGGCTTTAAATGACACGCCGGACAAGATGGACTTCACAGATATATTCAGAACATTCCATCCCAAAGCAACAGAATACACATTCTTCTCTAGTGCACATGGAACTTTCTCCAGAATAGATCACATTCTGGGTCACAAACCAGGTCTCAACTGGTACCAAAAGATTGGGATCACTCCCTGCACATTTTCGGACCACAGTGCTTTGAAACTGGAACTCAATCACAAAAAGAAAGTTGGAAAGAACTCAAATACATGTAAGCTTAAGAGCATTCTACTAAGAATGAATGGGTCAACCAGGAAATTAAAGAAGAATTTAAAAAATTCATGGAAACAAATGAAAATGAAAACACAACTGTTCAAAATCTTTGGGATGCAGCAAAGGCAGTCCAAAGAGGGAAGTATATAATAATACAAGCCTTTCTCAAGAAATAAGAAAGGTCTCAAACATACAACCTAACCCTACACCTAGAGAAGCTGGAGAAAGAACAGGAAATAAAGCCCAAACCCAGCAGAAGAGAAATAATAAAGATCAGAGCAGAAATCAATGAAATAGAAACCAAAAGAACAGTAGAACAGATCAAAGAAACTAGGCGCTGGTTCCTTGGAAGAATTAATGAGATTGATAAACCCCTGGCCAGGCTTATCAAAAAGAAAAGAGAAATAACCCAAATAAATAAAATCAAGAATGAAAGAGGAGAGATCACAACCAACACCTAAAAAACCCAAAAAATTATAAGCACATTTTATGAACTATATGCCAAAAAATTAGACAATCTGGAAGAAGTGGATGCATTCCTAGAGATGTATAAACTACCAAATCTGAACCAGGAAGAAATAGAAAACCCAAACAGACCCATAATCAGCAAAGAAATTGAAGCAGTAATCAAAAATCTCCCAACAAACAGAGCCCAGGGCCAGATGGCTTCCCAGGGGAATTCTACTAAGCATTTAAAGAAGAATCAATACCTATTCTTCTGAAACTGTTCCAAAAAATAGAAATGGAAGGAAAACTTCCAAACTCATTTTATGTGGCCAGCATTACCTTGATCCCAAAACTAGACAAAGACCCCAACAAAAAGGAGAATTACAGACCAATATTCCTAGTGAACATGGATGCAAAAATTCTCACCAAAATAATAGCCAATAGGATCCAACAGTACATTAAAAGGATTATTCACCATGATCAAGTGGGATTTATTCCTGGGCTGCAAGTTTGGTTCAACATCTGCAAATCAATCATTGTGATACACTACATAATAAAAGAAAGGACAAGAACCGTATGATCCTCTCAATAGATGCAGAAAAAGCATTTGACAAAGTACAGCATCCTTTCTTGATTTAAACTCTTCACAGTGTACGGATAGAGGGTACATAGCTCAATATCATAAAAGCCATGTATGAAAAACCCACAGAAATATCATTTTCAATGGGGAAAAACTGAGAGCTTTTCCCCCAATGTCAGGAACACGGCAGGGATGTCTACTGTCACCACTGCTGTTCAACATAGTACTAGAAGTCCTAGCCTCAGCAATCAGACAACAAAAAGAAATAAAGGCATCCGAATTGGCACTGAAGAAGCCAAACTCTCACTCTTTGCAGATGATATGATACTTGATGTGGAAAACCCAAGGGACTCCACCCCAAAACTGCTAGAACTCATACAGGAAGTCAGTAAAGTAGCAGAAAATAAAATCAATGCACAGAAATCAGTTGCATTTCTATATACCAACAACGAAACAGAAGAAAGAGAAATTAGGGGGTTGATCCCATTTGCAATTGCACCCAAAACCATAAGACACCTAGGAATAAATCTAACCTAAGAGGCAAAGGATCTGTACTCAGAAAACTATAGAACACTCATGAAAGAAATTGAGGAAGACACAAAGAAATGGAAAAACTTTCCACTCTCATGGAGTGTAAGAACAAATATTGTGAAAATGTCTATGCTACCTAGATCAATCTACACATTCAGTGCAATCCCTATCAAAATACCATCAACTTTTTTTCACAGAAATAGAACAAATAATTCTAAAATTTTTTCAACAAAAAACTAAATTGTTCCCCCTTACCTATTATTTTTATATTTCCAACTGCCCATAGACTTTACTTCTTGGATGTCCTACAGTTATCTCAAATTCACAATGTTGAAAAACGAAAATTCAAAATATTAAAAACTAAACTCATCAGAAAGACCTGCAAAATCTACTCCTCCCCTGGTATTTCATATCTCCATGATCAGAACCCACCTAGTTTTCCTGACTTGTACTCTGGACGTCATCCTGGATTCTTACCTCTTTTTCAATCCCCAAATTCAATCACCATATTTTATCCATTCTACATGTTAGAACTATCTGGAATCTGACAAATTTTTTCCACCTCCCCTGTCTTAGTGTAGGTTAGTATCAATGATACATCTCAATTATTTTCTCCCTACAACTGAGTGCGATTAGGGCAGACAGATCTTAAGGTTGTCTCATGATTTCCACCCCCTGGTGGTCACACCTTGCATAGTCCCCTCCCCTTGAGTGTGAGTGAGCTCTGTGACTTGCTTCTAACTCTTAGAATATGGCAACTGTGATGAGATGTCACTGCCCGGATTGTGTTATATTGTATAGAATATCTTTCAGATTCACAACTCACACTCTGTTACTCAGGGCTTTGAAGAAACTAGTTGCCTGTATCCTATAGTCAAAAAGAAATGAATTCTGCCAACAACCTGGGAAAGATTTTCCCAGTCAAACTTCTGATGAAAACCCAGTCTTGGGAGATACTTTGACTGAAGTCTTGTGAGACCCTAAGCAGAGGACCATCTAGGCCATGGCCTAGATTTCTGAGCCACAGAAATGCAAGATAATGATGTGCATTATTTTAAACCGCTAAATTTGTGGTAATTTGTTACACAGCGTTAGATAGCTAAACATATTCTTTACATAAAATATGTGATCAGTTTACTTCTAAGCAAAAAAAAAAAAAAAAAAAAAAAAGCTTATCCATGACTTCTTATTTTCCCCAGGACTCAGCCAAAACTCTTAGTAATACCTTTCACTTGTTGATCCTTACCTAGATTTCTGTGAATGCTGAACTTCTTTTAGCTTCTTGAATAAAATATCCTCCTTCCCCTCTCCAAATCTTGGCACATATTCTTCTTTACACTTAGAATTTTCTCCTCTGGCTGCTTCTCCTTCCCTAATATCCTCCTTTCTTTTGTTAGCTAATTACTATTCATAAATTTGAATTCCAGTTTAAATTTGACATTTCTGGGAAGTTGTTTCTGACCTAGGATGTTGGAGACATCCTCTCTTATTTATTTCTGTCATAATACTTTCCATACATCATGATAATTGCTGATTTAATTGTCTATTCTTCTCACTAGAGTCAGTGAACCACGAGAGAAAAGATCACGTCCATCTTGCTCGTAAGTAAATTGTCGGCATCTGACCCAGAGTTAAGGCTCATTAGGTATCTGTTTCATGAGTAAATAAATGGCTTACTATAAAATAGAGACTGAGTTTGAGAAAATAGAAACTAAATTTGCCAGTAACTAGGACCACAAAACATGGGCTTGGCGGGGAGTCACGAGATCTTTTCTTTTTTTCTTTTTTTTATTATATGTTAGTCACCATACAGTACATCATTAATTTTGATGTAGTGTTCCATGATTCATTGTTTGCGTATGACACCCAGTGCTCCATGCAATACGTGCCCTCCTTAATACCCATCATTGGGTTAACCCATCCCCCCACCCCCTCCCCTCTTAAAACCCTCAGTTTGTTTCCTGGAGTCCATAGTCTCTCATGGTTCCTTTCTCCCTCTGTTTACCTCCCCTTCATTTTTCCATTCCTTCTCCTAACGATCTCCCTGCTATTCCTAATGTTCCACAAATGAGTGAAACCATATGATATTGTCTTTCTCTGCTTGACTTATTTCACTTAGCATCTTTTCTATTGTGTGTCCTAAGGTGACCCCTACGGCTCAGACCAGTTCTCATTCTCTACTCCATTTCTTTGCAGCCTCATGGGGCTTTTATCTTTCCCTGTAAAGTTTCTTACATCCACCTTGTTCTTCGGTGACCCCCCCACTGAGATAGCATCCATTTCTCTCACAAAAGCATGTCCATATATCATTTTCTTTTAAAAAGGAAACCATCAACAATAACACAAGTTGGAAAGTTGTAAAACATAGACAGTCTAATTTACATGGTTCCTGCGGTCATAATACATGATCAAAATTTACTAATTAATTCCCTTTTGAAATAATAATTGGAATTTCTAGAAGTCCCCCTTCTAGTTCCCTTTGCATTCCTAATTTTTGAGTCTTATCTTAGGGACAAGGCGCAAAAATACATTCATCCTTGAAATACTGGCTTCAAAGGTAAGGATGTACTGATTCATACTTTTTTCCTCTTTCCAATAAGAAATTAAGAAGGGATCAATGTGTCTTTTTATCTTAATGACTAATTTGCATCTCTGAAGATCTCCATTTATCAGGACCTTTACTCAGAACAATCCTTTTGAATCATTTTTCTTGAACATTTCCTGGAATTACTGCTAAAAAAATATTGTAAATGGCCTATGTAATCAGAATGTATTTAGAATGCTTTGAATAAACTATGATTTTGGTTAGAATATCCCAATGATATGATGATGATGGCTTAATATTAAAGAATACGGAAGTTAACTAGCATAATTAGGGATAGAAATATTAAGTCAGTCTTGTGATTTTTCTCCTAGTAGTTAGAAATTACAGGGCTATTAAATTAGTCAAGTTGGTAATTCACATTAAAAAAACAATAATGACATACTCCTTCTATAAAATGTAAGGGGAAAAACTTATATTCTTTGTTACTTGTGCAGAATGAACAATTTTCCATTAGGTGACTAACTGAGGGTGTTACAGACTTCATTACAAAGAATTCCCTTTCCTACATATTAACTTCGTAATATTTGAAAAAAAAATTCTTAACGTTCTAAAGCGTCAAGGGTTTCAGACTATAAGCTAAATAAAAATTACACATCTTGCTTTTGTGGCTGTCATTGTTTTATTGATGACTTTTTTGAATACTATTTTTCTTTTTGACACTTATCAACATCTGATGGCCTAGCCAGTAAAAAATTGTGTTTCCTTCTTTCTTGCTTCAGTAGTTAAATATAGAGACGCATATTTTATCTTGCCTTTAATATGAAGGGCCTTCTGTGCCATGATTTATTTTATCTATACAGAAGAGTCTTAACGAGACCATGAGGATTTCAT
This sequence comes from Ursus arctos, assembly GCF_023065955.2. Taxonomy (NCBI): domain Eukaryota; kingdom Metazoa; phylum Chordata; class Mammalia; order Carnivora; family Ursidae; genus Ursus; species Ursus arctos. Next base: position 17,872,380 of record NW_026622775.1, read on the forward strand.
TTTTAAACAGCAAAGGGATCAGTGTGAGTACCTCTAGTTTTCTCTTTTGAAAATAAAATCATGTGAGTCAGACTGTTTATATCACATGCTAAATTAAAAATATCATATCCTCGTAATGGATATTAAATAGTTCATTGAATTATTTTCCACATTACCGTTTTTTCCCAAACACTCTCAATTGTGATTTGTAGGAGATATGTTTAATACTGATTGCTACTATTATGATCTGTATACAGAGTACTTGAATGTCCATTACCTAGTATCAAAGAAAAAATCCTACTAGAGTAAAATCCATTTTTTGATGTTATAATTTATTTTTAAAGCAAGACTTCAAATCATGTATTATTTATATATACCCATCGAGCACATCTTTTATACCAGACACTGCTATTATATCATGACTTGTGTCAGACACAAGGTAAGCACTGATGCGGTTTACAATCTAGAGAAGTAGTAACATAACTCTGATGCAAGAGCGTTCATACTGGATAATGGATATGCAAATAAAGAATTATCCATCAAGTATAAATGTTCAGTTATGGTCTGCCTGTGTGTTTTTAAAACCATTTGATATAGAACAACTATTATATAATAAATTCTATATAATCAAGACATGTTAGTGATAACATAAAACTTCTATTCAGTTTGTGTTAAACTTACGAAGATGGACATAGTACTTGTACATACATACCCTTCCCAGTTGAGGTTTTTCCAAGTTTAGAAAAAACAATTTGTTTAGAATTCCATATTTTAACTAAGATTGCACACTCACTATGCCTTTTCACCAAGGTCTATTGTAAATTATTTTATGCTACACAACTTGAATCTGTCATGCTCCAGTTGTGTAGATAAAAGTGAGGCTTATGCTTCTCTAAGTGGTAAGTTAGCAACCGCTGTCTGATCATGTCTTCCACTTTTGCCTCATCCAAACTCCTTCAGGAAAAATTCATTTTGGGGTAAGGATCATGTGTTTTTCATATATGGAAATAAAGAACTCAATTTGACATGACAAAAATCATTAAGCTAGGTTCAGATTATTTAGTGAACACCTCACTTCAATGGAGTGGACATTAGATAAATTGGCCTCAGGATCCATGAGTCCTTGCTTATAATATCTAACCTAATTAACATCAGGAATATGTATGTTTGGAAAATGGCATATCCATTCCTGACAGATTCTTTTCATGCAAAAGCAATATGACTCACATTGTATGAAATCTACTCAGGAAATAGAATCTTCTGGAAACATTACAATATAATATATGTCACAAACCATAATTCTACCTGAAATTTTTTATTGCAAAGATTCAGGTTCAATTTATATTGAATAAATAGATGGAACCCTACCTTTACCATCTCCTTGTTTGGAATTGCAGCTAATACGAGATAAGTTGTTATCCTTTCTTTTTTGTTCTTTGTTACTACTTAGAGAAGCTATTATTTGTGAGATTATGAAGACTGGGTCCACAGTTCTCAGAATATCCAGGATAAAATTAATTTAGTAGACATAATTGTACTTATGAAACATCAACTTGTATATTGTTAGCACATTGTGGTGTTCCCTAGGACAAAATTCAAGTCTTATTTGTTGTGATTCAGTGTTAAGCACATGGCCTGACACATTGTAGGAACCAATCTGAATATTCAAAATACTAGAGGCTCACATGTTTAGCTTATTTCATAGTATTTCTGAACCCATATAGGCTCAGGACAAAGCTGGCAATTATCTTACTAATGTGATGTGTAACTATGGAGTCATTAGTAAGTAATTCAGAAAGAAATCTTTTTAGACTTAAGTTCAAGTCTTTGTTTCACAAATAAGGTATTTTAATGTTTTCTGTTCCTTATGCTACTCCATTTCAAAGGCTCACTTAGAGAAAATAATTTTTCTTCTACTTCAAGATAGCAGCAGTGAGATTCTCTAAAAGTCGGGTTTAGTAAATTATTGTACTGGATAAGAGCCTGATATTGGCAATGAAAATCTTTGATGAATTATCAATAGTTTAATGTATACAATTATCCATTTCTCAGAGAGTGACATAAATTAGAAGATATATTCTCTAGAATTAATAATTTATTATAAACATATGGTATTTGTGAAAAAAACAATTCTGAATCTGTGCAACACAGGATTATTTTTCTGTTTTTAATTTACTAAAGAACTTTAAAATCTAATTTCACCCAAAGGGTACTTTATTGTTATAATTTGTGCCACATTTCAAATAGCATGTGATTGTGATTAGTCAAATTTAATAGATAGACATCTGCTTAGAGATATTATTTTTTGAAATGACATGGCAACTCATTTCAAAAGACAATTTGTCCTCAAAAATTAGAAAAAAGATAAAAGTTTACCTACAACTGAATGATAGTTATATTCTTTGAGTTCGACATTTTACACATCTAACCATAGATCCTTATATCTGATTCAAACAAAACAAATAAACAGCAAGAAAGACATGGTTCTTGTGGAATTAATAAGGAGACAATGGTATAGTTGTTTTAAGAGTCACTAAGCTTGGGGTTCTTGGGTGGCTCAGTCAGTTAAGCACCTGCCTTCAGCTCAGGTCATGATCCCAGGGTTCTGGGATCAAGCGCCACATGGGACCCCTTGTTCAGCGTGGAGCCTGCTTCTCTCTCTCCCTCTGCCTCTGCTTGTGCTCTCTCTCTCTGTCAAATGAATAAATAAATTCTTCTTAAAAATGCTTAAAAACTAATTGCTTTTAAAAAAGTGTCATTAAGCTTAAGGTATCCTTGTCTTTTCAGAGAATTTCAGTAATGTGCAGGTGACTGGGGAGGGTGGTGTTGGGGACAGAGATGAATATGCTTCAGTTCCACTGGGAGCTCACAGGATTGTTGCCAGACTTAACATAACATAACTGTGTTAGTAGGCAGACTTTAAAGGCTTGAGGGGGCCACAAAAATACTGTGAAAATGTGATAGAGAAAAATATGAAGTTGTTCTAGTGAAGTTAGAAAAAGCTTTTTGAAGGAGATAGGCCTGAGTTAGAACCTTTTGTAAGGGTACTCAAATAGAAAGTATGTTAAGCATAGAGAAATTGATGAAAAGTGAAAAACCATGATTCAGACTGAAAAAAATAAAAATAAAACAAAACACCCATGTGCATGTGTATTCTTTGTGTGGGACAAATAGAAATAAAAAGAGTAAATCATTATTTTTCAAAATGTAGCTTCCTTGGTGCTGAAGCAGCATAATTCATTATTTTCCTAATAAAAAGAATTTGCATGAGGTTGGGAGGATGAGAGGAGAGAATTGAGTACACTGCATTTAAAACCCAATAATTTTCAGTAATTGCCACAATTTTCTGCCTGCCTACTGAATGCCAGCTAGAATCAGCATTACCTATGAAGTACAATGGTGGATAATGTGGAATGCCTTAGTCTAATTATGTTTTAAGCCTTTAGATGAAAATTTTATTCAAGCCAGTGTATTTTTACTATGTGCAGTCTATTAAGTAGAAGAGTGCAGCTCCTAACAAGTTACTCTATAGGAATCCTGTCCTAGTAAAATAAGTATGTTACTTGGTCAAGATAATTTTTAGTACTTCTCTTACTTTCAGAACTTATGTCTCCCTGATTTTTAAGTAGTCTTATTTATTATTTATATTTATTTATATATTTAATATAAATATATATTTATATATAAATTAATCTATTTATTTTATATTATATAATTTATTATTTAATTACTTATACTTTGAAATATTTCATTTTATGTGCAATAAATACATATAATTAAATATATGTTAAATTACAAATAATTAGATCTAATTATATGTTTTATATTATAGTAATTATTATATAAGTTATTATATTTATCAGTTATTTATTTGACATTTCCCAAATTCCTATTTTATCTAAAGATTCATAAATTATTCCTAACTCCAATATTATAACTACCTAAAGAACGAATATATTGCATTAATTCATCTAGATATAAAAGACATGATTGCTGTTCAGTTTTTCCCAGTCTTATCCTTTCACCGTACATTGTATTCAATAGTTTCACTAATATCAATAAGCCTCAACCTCCAAGCAAGAAGAAAATGTGTTTATTTCACTTGAACAAACATAAGAATAATTATCAGTATTCAATATATGTTTTAAAAATGGTCTTGTCTAGTGTTTCATCTGATTACAATTTATATATATATATATATATACAATTTATATATACATACACACACATACATGTATGTAAATAGGTATAGGAACATATATGTACAAGTAGGTGTATACACATATATGTATAAATCAATTTTATTTTATCTTTTATGTAATGAATATTTATATTCCTTGTAGAAAACTTGAAAAGTTCTGGAAAAGCATGACAGATAAAGTAAGTCATACATAATCCTACCATTCAAAGAGTAACTGATCTGATCTTATATTAGCCTAGGTAACAAAATGAAATCTCAGTATTAGAAATGGTATTTGATAGCATAAAACCAAAGGTGAAATCTGCTTCTTATGTTTAAAATAATTTAAAAGCAATATCAGGCTAATTTAGGCTAATACGGACTCGTATCATAGAATTTTCTTCCAGGTAAAAAATTTGACTAGTATCCCACAATGCAATGATCAAAGTTTCTTTAGCATGGACCAACTAATTTGACACACAGAATGACACTTTTTTCCCAGCTGTATGTCATTTATGTGTGTAATGAAAACCTTTTTTCTATCTAATTAAAAATATTTATGACAGAAATGCATTATGGCACAGTGCTCTTGCATGTTAGTATCTTCTGTGACGTGTGTCACAAGTAATGTTATTACTAGAAATTAAATTATTTACAGATACTATTTAAGAACAACTTAAGACTTTCCCCTAAAATAATGTCACTTTTACTTTCATTTAAATGTTCTTTCTTGAAGGGCGTCTGGGTGGCTCAGTTGGTTGGGTGTCTATCTTAGGCTCAGGTCATTATCCCACGGTCCCAGGATTGAGTCCCACATCGGGCTCCCTGCTAAGCAGGGAGCCTACTTCTCCCTCTCCCTCTGTCGCTCCCCTTGCTTGTGCTCTCACTCTCTGACAAATAAATAAATAAAATCTTTTTAAAAAATTTTTAAAAAATAAATGTTCTTTCTTGAGACTGAGAGAATAAACAACAGAAACAAAAAATGTAGTATAATTTACATCTTGTCCTATTTATGCTACAGCTGTTAATATATCAATTATATTGAGAATTGCTTACCAATAATGATAACTAATTATTGTAGTGCTTGACAAAATATATTAACTGTCTTGTTAAAAACCTCAAAATATTCATTGGACTACTTTGTACTTTTGTGAATATTATGTCATATGTAGTGTAGTAGAAAAAATGGGGGTTCGTTACTCATGAACGCTTTTCAAAAAGACTGAATCTTGAAGGATTCAGGACTCTACTCTGAACACAAGGGTTTAGTTTTATAGTGTTCACCACCCTTTTCTAAATTCAGATCAAGCTATTTTAAGTTGTGTTCTAACTAAAATGTGGGTAAGAAATGACATAGTGCTTTTTAACGTGCTATCTTTTTAAAAGCAAAAATGTTATTTGACTTGTTGGTCTTTTGTACTTTAGTCCCCTTTCCATCATATGGAACAGAAATAACAGTGTTCCCTTCATTTTGAGGAGGTGAGACAGAAGGTGTCTCATGTCACTGTGTGATTAAGTCCTCAAAAGCAAAGTTGATTACACAAGAGCTTAATTTCTATGTGAATCAAGCTGCGGCACACGGCAAAAGATCGTCCTTTCTCCTTGATAAGGAGGTCAAGTCATGGCCACCTGTGTGTTCATTTTTTCACTACATTAAATTACCTAGTCATCTTTTGGGTGCTTAAATTTAGTGCCCCTTACAAGTTTAGTGATCTGCTAACCAGTAAAATAATTTCCTTTACTTGCCTTGGGTATTGGACTTCATTATACTTCTGAGACGGCATCAATATAAAATCTGAAATTTATACCCTTGCTTTAAGTTATCAAATAAATCAAGAGTTACATAGGCCCATCCGGATTTTCTTCAAATAATGTCTATATGACTTTTTTCTTTTCCTTTCCTTCCTTCCTTCCTTCCTTCCTTCCTTCCTTCCTTCCTTCCCATCTTTCTTTCTTTTTTCTGAGATACTTTGCTTTGCTTTTTATGAAACACGTCCTCAACTTGTGCTTTTAAGAGAACAAAAAAAGAAGAAAAAAAGGAAGGAAGAAAGAAAGAAAAAAAAGAAAAAAGAAACATTTTTCCCAAACTGTAAGGATATGTATAATAAATATGTTATAAAGACCCAGTCAGATGAAGAGAGAAGACTTTTCATGAAGGATTCCTACAGCAAATGGAAAATAAAACTATTTTATTTTCTGTGTGTACACATGGTCTTTTCTATCATATACTCAGTACCCTAGATATGGTTGGTGTTTCTATTATTCCCTGTTTCCTAGACTTTAAATATTCATGTAGAAAACAGCATTGACTTTCTTACATTTGTATTTATTTCAAACTCATTCTGAATTGTTAGTAAGTTCAGAACAATTCAAGAAATATTTAATGAATGTCTTTATTTATGTACAAGGTTTCATTCAAGGTATTAAGTGCACTAGGAAGATGATGTTTCTGTCCATTCTATCTAAACAAGTATGTAATTTAACATTTTAAAAATTGTTCCATCAAACATCATGCTCATGACTTATTTGCTATAGTTTATGATTTATAAGTAGTGTAGAAAGAGCTTCTAAAAATTGACAATTGGCTACTTTATTTTAAAATAGAGTTTCACTCAAACTTAGCAGAAATGAAACTGTCCCTAAGTTCAAATACCATTTTAAGCAATTTGGCAATGACTTGACACTCCCAAAGAAAGACTAAATATTTCTCCTTGACAGTTAAAGACTTTTAACCAGAATATCCAAGTTTAGAAAAAGATATAGTGCCAAATAGCACAGTTCTCAACACTGAGCAGATGCTCCATAAATACTTGTTGAAAGAGGCTGCAAATAATTCCCTCTTCCATTTACAAGGAGGATTTTCCCCAATATGGTCCCAACAACTGTGTTTTACCTCTTCTATCATCTGTTTTTACTTGGCTACAACCATAGTTACGACTCAGGCATATATTCAAAATTAGGGGGTGTTCAGAGACTTGAAGATCTCAATAAAAGCCCAAAGACCAGACTAAGGCATGGATTCTTTACATCCTTCCAATTAGTACATATATGACATACCCCCAGATGTTTTTAAGGTAACTATGTGATATGTGAAATAAACTTCACATCATTAGATCTCTCCTTTTGAAGAGCAAATACATCTAGTATGATTTCATATGGTTAAAAAATAGATTTATCAATTTAATTAGTAAGTGAAGTGAATTTATACTCCATACAGCTCAACTTTATTATTTTAGATATCTTGTATTTAACACCATTAGTATGACTTATTTTTCATCGAATTCTTTCCTGCTTTTTTTTTTTTCCCTGAATTACTTTTCGCTATTTCTTGTTAAAAAATTTTCTCATAAAAATGGGAATATTTAATACTATTGAACAATGTCAAGAGAAAATACTGTGAGGAAAATTTTAAATGACAATTTTCAAAGTTATTTGCAAATGTCCATGTCATTGGACTACGTGACTAATGTCCTAACATGATAACTGAAGGTAAACTGAATAGGTGTTTATGTGTGTGTTGAGTTTGGTGACCTTTTGTGTGGACTTTTTTAGGCCATTTAAAATTTAAATCCATTCCTTCCTAACTTGAAATTTGGATGATAGAATGCCAAAATAGTCTATTTAAAAATTAAACAACTTAAACAAATCTTTCTTTATAGAAGGGAAGAATAGCCGATATTAATTGTGTGCCAATTATGTTAATGATCCTAATGTGCCGTTTGCTTTACAAATAGTTTTTCTTTTAATTACAAAAGACGATTTTACCTCCATTTGCCCGCTGAGGTCTCAGTTGTTAAAGTCCTCATCATTTGTGTGAGTAATCACAGCTAGTAATTGGCAGAGCCAGGAGTGAAACTCAGGTCTTTTTGTTTCTAAGACTCTTGTTCTTTGAAGTATACCAAGTTAGCCCCTTGAAATGTAAATGAACATCTGAGTCATTAACAAGCTTATACTTATTAATAGACCATGGGGCGTAAGTGCATTATTTTTTAAAAAGTTGATCTAGAATGTATGTTTAACACTAAAACTTTAATAATGGAAGCTTGCAATTAGAACCTTAAACAGGTTTTAAAGTCTGGTATCCTAGATTTATAATGCAAAATATTCAGATTTTAATTTTTTATAATGATTTAATTATATGTGCAATTTTTTTTTTAAAGAGTAGCATAGTAAGGAAATGAAGCAACAGTCAGGATAAGAAATAAAGAATCCTAGAATAACCTCAAAACTACATGTGATGACAATGAGTCAGCATAGCTGGAAGAAATAGAGCAGCAATTACAATTATATTTTGAAATTTTAACTAAAATTCTTACTTGTCCAAAGCCAGGTTTCTTGTTGGCCTGAACATGCAGACTTCTGCCAATTTGTCTATTTCTTGTATTTAGTTTCCTTTCTAACAAAATAATTTTAGGATCACTGAGATCGTTTTCACACACATACCATCAGGGAAAATTTGTATATCAAGTCTGTTTATTGCAAATCATATACCATATGTAAAAAAAAAAAACTGCTCTGAAATATTCTGAGTGATTTAGCATTCACTTGGTAAAAGTTGATGACAGCTCATATATCATACATATTTAATTCAAACTTCTATTTCTGTCAGTCTTAATCAACGATGATTTCTTGTTACTGATTGGGATTGTGTAATCCAAACCTAAAAAAAATTCATATTCAAAGATTCATTTTGTGTCTACACGAATTAGAATATTTTAGATGATCAGCAAAGAAGTGTGTTTGGAAATTTGTAGTGCTTGCTAAAATTAGTCATATATTCTCTAGTTTTAAATTATGTTCTGAATTCACGTTATTTTTCCATTGACTTAGAATATATTTTTCTTAAAGTCCATGCTATTTTCCCTATGGGGAATTACTTTCTTATTTTTCTCCCTGTTCTGCTGGAATCGTTTTAAACCCTGAGGCTCTCAGGAAATCCCAACTTAACTTTATCGATCCCTTTCTTTTTTCTCCTAATTTCTTTCTTTTTTTTTAAGATTTTATTTATTTATTGGACACAGAGAGAGAGAGAGCGCACAAGGAGGGAGAGCAGGAGGCAGAGGGAGAAGTAGGCTCCCCGCTGAGCAGGGAGCCCAATGTGCGACTGGGTCCTAGGACCCTGGGATCATGACCTGAGCGGAAGGCAGCCGCTTAACCCACTGAGCCACCCAGGCACCCTTCCACTAATTTCTCTAGTGCTTTCCCTGTACTGTACTCAAATTAGAAATTATTTTTAATCATGCTGAATGGAGAAGAACTTTGAAATAAGTTCATCTAATTAGAATCTTGAAGAAGGAACTTCAAGAATCAGGTAGGCTTTAGGGGACATTTGTAGACCAAGATGTATGTATTGTTAGCCCTTAAGGACGAGGAAATAGTACTATTCTAGTGTTCGGACTTGTGAGAATGTTGTCTATCCACGATAGAGTCTTTAACCCAGTAGAAGATAAAAAATTACATTGAAAATAAAGACAAATAACCATAGAAAGGAAAAGAGTTAATTATCGGAAAGCAAATAATTCCCCAGAGTGTTTGACTTAGATTATACGAAAGCACATAGGATTTTTTATTTTAGTTCTTGAGGTCTCCAACCAAAGGCTATAAACGTTATCGTGGGTCTACGGAAATACGTAGCTGCTCACCTCGGGTGCATTGCCTGGGCTAAGAGCAAGCATTCAAAGATATTTGTTGAATTAGGAGAGTTCACAAAGTAAAAAGGAAGAGAGGAGTTAACACTACTAATAATATAATAGGAAAGTGTTATATTAATGCATATGTTCTAAAAGGCTCAGCAGCAACAAAATGAAGTGTCATTGCATAGGTGGCAAAATAAAACTAGAAGAAACTGGTTGTTCTTATAAAGAATTAGGGGTTATTGATGGAGATGACTGGGGGTGTCGATGTCCCACCCCAGACCCTAACTTCTGCAGCCATAGCTCAGTGTAAGCACAGAGAAGGGGCTAATTAACACATTTTCTGGCATTTGAGCTGCATCCTGAAGGGTCTGCTAGACTTCACGAAGCAGACAGAGCAGGGAAAAGCAGCAGGAGAAGCACCAAAGATGACATGGAGGTTTGCAAATACATGTCATGTCTGGGTAATGGAAACAGTCTGGAATGATCGGCATAGCCAGGGAGCAGTTACAGATAAGGCTGGAATTTAGTTTGGAACCCGATTTTCAGTGTCTGGTATGTCTTAATAAAAGGTTCATTACCATTTGGTAATGGGAAATCTTGAAAGAGTTTGAAGCACAAGCTTGCATTATTACAACCTTGGCTTTTTGTTTTGCTACCAAGTATTCCATTACTCAAGTTTCACTTTCTCTAGGATACCCTGCAAAATACTACAGACTATTCCTTATCTGGAAATTTATAGCACTTGTGGTCGATAATGCTCTTTTTATTTTATTTTATTTTATTTTTATAATTATTTTTTATTATGTTATGTTAGTCACCATACAGTATATCCTTAGTTTTTGATGTAATGTTCCATGACTCATTATTTGCATATAACACCCAGTGCACCATGCAATATGTGCCCTTCTTAATACCCATCACTGGCCTATCCCAGTCCCTTACCCCCCTCCCCTCTGAAGCCCTCAGTTTGTTTCCCAGAGTCCATAGTCTCTCATGGTTCATTCCCCCTTCTGTTTACCCCCCCCTTCATTCTTCCCTTCCTTCTCCTACCGATCTTCCTGCTATTCCTTATGCTCCATAAATGAGTGAAACCATATGATAATTGTCTTTCTCTGCTTGACTTATTTCACTTAGCATAATCTCCTCCACTCCCGTCCATGTTGCTGCAAATGTTGTGAAATCGTTCTTTCTCATGGCTGAGTAATATTCCATTGTATATATGGACCACATCTTCTTAATCCAGTCATCTGTTGAAGGGCATCTCGGCTCCTTCCACAATTTAGCTATTGTGGACAATGCTGCTATGAACATTGGGGTGCATATGGCCCTTCTCTTCACTACGTCTGTATCTTTGGGGTAAATACCCAGTAGTGCAATGGCTGGATCATAGCGTAGCTCAATTTTTAACTTTTTAAGGGCCCTCCACACTGTTTTCCAAAGTGGCTGTACCAACTTGCATTCCCACCAACAGTGTAAGAGGGATCCCCTTTCTCCACATCCTCTCCAACAATTGTTGTTTCCTGCCTTGTCAATTTTTGCCATTCTAACTGGTGTAAGGTGGTATCTCAAGGTGGTTTTGATTTGAATTTCCCTGATGGCTAATGATTTTGAACATTTTTTTCATGTGTCTGTTAGCCATTTGTATGTCTTCATTAGAAAAGTGTCTGTTCATGTCTTCTGCCCATTTTTTGATTTGTTTATTTGTTTCTCGTGTATTGAGTTTGAGAAGTTCTTTGTAGATCTTGGATACCAGTCTTTTATCTGTAGTGTCATTTGCAAATATCTTCTCCCATTCTGTGGGCTGCCTCTTAGTTTTTTTGACTGTTTCCTTGGCTGTGCAGAGCTTTTTATCTTGATGAAGTTCTACAAGTTCATTTTTGTTTGTTTGTTTCTCTTGCCTTTGGAGATGTGTCATGAAAAAAGCTGCTGTAGCCGATATCAATGAGATTGCAGCTTATGTTTTCCTCTATGATTTTGATGGATTCCTGTCTCACATCGAGGTCTTTCATCCATTTGGAGTTTATCTTTGTGTATTTTGTGAGAGAGTGGTCAAAGTTCAGTCTTTTGCATATAGCTGTCCAATTTTCCCAGCACAATTTATTGAAGAGACTGTCTTTTTTCCACTGGATGTTTTTTCCTGCTTTGTCAAAGATTAGTTGCCCAAAGAGCCAAGGATCCATTTCTGGGTTCTCTATTCTGTTCCATTGGTTTAGTGGGATTCATCCCTGGGATGCAAGGGTGGTTCAACATTTGCAAATTGATCAGTGTGATAGATCATATCAACAAGAAAAGAGTCAAGAACCATATGATCCTCTCAATTGATGCAGAAAAAGCATTTGACAAAATATAGCATCCTTTCCTGATTAAAACCCTTCAGAATGTAGAGATAGAGGGTACATTCCTCAATTTCATAAAAACCATCTATGAAAAGCCTACAGCAAATATGATTCTCAATGGGGAAAAGCTGAAAGCCTTTCCCTTAAGATCAGGAACACAAGGATGCCCACTCTAGCCATTACTATTCAACATAGTACTAGAAGTCCTTGCAACAGCAATCAGACAACAAAAAGGGATAAAAGGTATTCAAATCGGCAAAGAAGTCAAACTGTCTCTCTTCGTAGATGACATGATACTGTATATGGAAAACCCAAAAGACTCCACCCCCAAACTACTAGAACTTATAGAGCAATTCAATAGTGTGGCGGGATACAAAATCAATGCTCAGAAATCAGTTGCATTTCTATGCATGAACAATGAGACTGAAGAAAGAGAAATTAGGGAATCCATTCCATTTACAATAGCACAAAAATCATACATTATCTCGGAATTAACTTAACCAGAGACATAAAGGACCTATATTCTAGAAACTACAAATCACTCTTGAAAGACATTGAAGAAGACACAAAAAGATGGAAAAATATTCCATGCTCATGGATTGGAACAATTAACATAGTTAAAATGTCTATGCTACCCAGAGCAATCTACACTTTCAATGCCATCCCGATCAAAATACCAATGACATTTTTCAAAGAACTGGAACAAATAGCCCTTAAATTTGTGTGGACCCGGAAAAGGCCCCGAATCACCAAGGAATTGTTGAAAAGAAAAAACAAAGCTGGGGGCATCACGTTGTCGGATTTCAAGCTATACTACAAAGCTGTGATCACAAAGACAGCATGGTACTGGCTCAATAATGCTTTTTCGATATTTGACTACAAAAGGCTTACATAGATGTTAGGGATGCCTGTCTTTTCTTTCTTAGTGTTAAGTCCTTTGAAGTTTGTAATTCTTAAAATGGTCACTGAATTCATATGAGTTTACCAACTGGTAGTTCTTGGATTATTTATTTATTTATTTATTTATTTATTTAAAGTTTTCTATATTTATTTATTTGTCAGAGAGAGAGAGACGAGAGCAGTAACAGGGGGAGCAGCAGACAGAGGGAGAAGCATGTTTCCTGCTGAGCAGAGAGCTTGACGCGGGGCTCAATCCCAGGCCTGAGATCATGACCTGAGCCGAAGGCAGACGCTTAACTGACTGAGCCACCCAGCTGTCCCTTGGATAAATTATTTAATGAATACATGAGTGAAGGAACTCAGATGTTGGCTTCTGCTATTTTCTCTTACAATAGAATATAACCTTATGGGTATGAGTCACCTACCTCAGAAACATGGCTGTTGACAAGATCTGCCCACCCAGGCCCATGCACACACAGGCAGCTCCACCGTGCCTTTCCCACATTCTCTCGCAAGAGAGAGGCAGAACCAGTGCAGTGACTCACTCCACTCCCTCGGTGTCCCAGCGTGATCCCAACAGTCAGGTTTAAGAACACTCATATACATTCAGCCACCTTTATTCCCACCGAACAGTCAGGTCTTGTTTCTCTATCGTATTAGAAGCCCTTGCTTATAATTTCCCTAGATGTCAGAGGGCTAGCAGATTTTTGAGGTAGGAACGGGAATTCGGTAACAGTTAGTATCCTGAAAAAAAGGCACATTTCTTGGCCTCCTTTATGGTGTGAATGTATTCGTTCTGATTGTCAACATTTTCATGATTGTCACAGCACTCATTATCAACATAAGTTAGAACTTATTTTCTGTGTTTCAGTAACAATTGAGGAGTGTTTGCAGACAGATGGGTTAACCAACGTACAATCAGAAATGTTACATTTCGCAGCTCTGCATGGATGGGGGGAAAATCAAGCCCTGCCCATCGCAGCTGCAGCCTTCTCTATGTGGGATTCTTCCCGGAAGGCCAAGCTGAACTCGGGGCTACAGGATGCTTCTGCAGATACAACAAGAATTTGGCATTATGTTGCAAGGCTTTCTAGGTGCTTGAACGGTAATTCCTTCTCCTCCCCGCTTTGCCTTACCCTGACTTGTGAATCATTTTGTTCTTAACAGAGGTCCTTTGATCTCCTGTTTTGCTCTGCTGTCCTCCTTGTCCACATCTATCTTGGTTTTTACCATTCACAAACACCGTGATTCTACAAGTTACTCAACTCTATGAAATGAGTCAGAGGCACACATGCCTATAGGTATTAGGTCAGTGATGTAAATGAAGAAATGGGACCTGAGTTAGAACAGTGGAAAACGGGAGGGAAAGGACTCCATTTTTTTTTTCCAATTGATAGTTGCCACTGAGGAATATGGGTCAAATATAGCTGAAAATAAAAGGGTTTTGTTTTCTTTCTTTCTTTCTTTTTTTTTTTTAGCTCTGCAGACTCATTAGAACATCTTTGCGGGCACATCTGGCTTGCAGCCTGTTTTTTATCTTTTTTTTTTTTTTTCTTTTTTTAAAATGTGATACTCTGGGATTCATCCTGCGATGACACCACTCACAACTGTAGGGACTTACTTCTCAATGGCAACTTTCTTTTACCTAATATCCTTACCCTCATTAAGTTAGGCAGTTGGGTTTCTATCTCACTGCTCAAAAGTCTTTTTACCTCCATATTAGAATATCATTATGTGTCCGCATCAAGGGTTACACGCACTAAATAAAATGTCGTTTCTGACGATCTTCTGTGAGCACCACTCCACTTACTCTTCACTTCAGCTCTAATAACAGGCATCACAGTTACATTTTTAGAGAGGGAAGGGTCACTTCCAGGGTCACAGAGCTGAGAGTAGGAAAAATGTCCTGTCGGAATCAAGACTCTGAGCAAAGTCTTCTGTTTCTGATCCCCGAAGTTGATTATGTCAGTGTAGTTTCTCAGTTACTACTTTCCAGACTAGTTTGACCTTTCGTCAAATCTTAGAAATTTGTGAGGGAGCTCTGTCCTGTAATTCTCATGTGGTTTTGTTGTTGTTGTTGTTTTGTTTTTGAAAGAACTAGTCAAAGGCCTAAGACTCTTAATGATACTCAAGTCTGGGACCCTGGTGATGTGATGTTTACAGATAGAGTTCTCATATCTGACAGACAAGATAAACAAGTCAAAGACGGTATGCATGGAAATTGACACTTTCTCTGCTTCTGTGCGCTAAGGAAGATTTTTATTAAGAATCTTTGATTCATAAGATAATGCACTTTTAAAATTCCTAGCCAATAGTAACAAAGCATAAGTGAGAACCTAAGACATACGATAAATACTTCATAAAACTATTTCATCTTAATAACAACACGATAACTTTGATACTGTTATTTTACCTATTTTAAAGATATGAAAGCTAAGACTTAAAAAAGATAAGTAATTTGCCAAAGGAGGTTGCTTAGTACTTGGAATTAGCCAAACTTGGGGTTAAGGGAGCAGTCCTCCAGATCACCAAGTCTCCCCAAGTCTTCTAACACCAACTGCAAATTTAGCAGTTTCCCAAAACCACCCCAACTTTCTATAGTTTGCTAGACTCACAGAAATCACTGATTGGGGTTCTGTATCTTCCTGACATCAATGTGGGCAGGGAATATTGCCAACCCAAGAAGCTCATTTGAGCTTTGGTGTCTTGAGTTTTAATTGAAGCTTCATTATGTAGACAAGATTGGTTGAATCTCTGTCCAGATGGTTGAACTCAGTATCCATTCCCCCTGGAGTTCAGGCTGATACTACAGTGGCTCATAGCCCCAACCATCTAATCATATCCTTGATCTTTTTGCCATGGCCCGCCCCCATCCTGAGACATCTCATTAGTATACACTCCCTGGAGGCCCTTGTTAGCATAAACTGTCCAGGTGTGGTACCAGGGGCTGAACATGAATAACAAAGACACTCCTATCACTCCTGAAATTCCAAGGATTTAGAAGCTAGCTCCCAGGAACCAGAGACAAAGGTCAGCCAAATTCTTTATTACATACTCAGTTAATAAATAGCAGAATCAATATTTAATCCTAGGTCTATTGGGCTCCAAATTTCACAAGATGCATTTTCTTCTGATTTGCCTAGAACATTACCTGTCACATAGTAACTGCCCAATAAATCTTAATTAAATGACTAAGAAAATCAGATTTTTTTTTTCCTTCTGCACAGATAGGGTAAAATTTCATGGCAGTGGTTGATACATCCAAGGACTGGGTAATCTTGTCATTTTGTGAATGAAATAAACTCTCAAAGGCATGCATTAATTATGAAACCCTTCAAATGAGCTTTTGTCCTCCTGAAAACAGATTGCTATTGCTGTATAGAATCACCAGGAGATGAAAGAGGGGCTGGAGGGTATAATATTTATGACTTAAGTGATTACAGATGAGACTGAGTATAAATTGGTTTAAAGCTATTCTTTGGTATTAGAATAAAATTTCTTATGAGACTTCATTCTCCTGAGTAATGCTTGAGTGTGATCATATGAGATTTTCTTTTAAATAGGACATAAGATCTATCATGTCTTTGAAAACAGTCTTTAGGAAAAGCCAATTAAAAAATACATTATGAAAGGCAAACTAATACTCAACCAGTTGGGGCTGTGTGTACGAATGCAATAGAGAAATGTGAGAGAGGAAAAACTTTTAGGCAAGAGAAATCAGGATTTTTCATTTTTTATTCTATTTTTTATTTTTAAAGATTTTATTTATTTGCCAGAAAGAGAGAGAGAGCACAAGCAGAGGGAGTGGCAGGCAGAGGGAGAGGGAGAAGCAGACTCCCTGCTGAGCAAGGAACCAGATGTGGGGCTCCATCCCAGGACCCTGGGATCATAACCTGAGCCAAAGGCAGACACTTAACCTACTGAGCCATCCAAACATCCCGAAATCAGGATTTTTAAATTGCCAAAATCAAATATATCTTCAAATATTTATATTTTGTTTAAAATAAAGGCTCTGGGGGCGCCTGGCTGACTCAGTTGGTAAAACATGCTACTCTTGACCTTGGGGTCCTGAGCTTGAGCCCCATGTTGGGGGGTAGAGTTTATTTTAAAAAAAAAAGAAAGAAAAAAAAACAGAAAGAAAAAAAAGAGGGGTACTTGAGTTGTTGAGTCGGTTAAGTGTCTGTCTTTAGCTCCGGATGGAGCCCCATGGGTCCTGGGATCAAGATGAAAGATGATGATCTGAAAAAACAGAATTGTATATTCTTGACTTAAAACTGCAAAGGTGTCAATTCATCCCAAATTAAAATGTAAATTCAATAGAATCTAAATAAAAATTCCAGTTAAATTTTTTTAAGAAAGAAGATAAACATATTCTAAAAGTTATACAAAGAAATATCATTCTGGCAATAGCTAAATCAACCTTTAAAAAAAAATAAAGAAAAATATGTTAGTGGGGGAGAACAGACTTTAGGGGTATACTGTTGTATATAACTTACTATAAGATAAAAGTGGCATCACACATCGAGGGAAGGACACATTGTTTAGTACATTTTTTGTGTGTGGGGGGTGTGGAATAAGGTGAAGAGTTCCCTATACGGAGGAAAAAAAAACGAGATTCCAGTCCAACATCACATATAAAAATTCATCCTAAGCAGAAGAAATATCAAAGAGAGAAAAGTCAAAATACAAAGTTGTAAAAGGAGTGCAGATAAATATCTTTGTGACTTAGCAGCAGTGAAAGAATTCTTACACTTCAAAAGTACATCAGGAAAGAAATTAACTAATTAATTAGACTAAAATAAAAATATCTGTTCAAGAATAGACACCATGAAGAAAATGAATAGACCAATGAAAGAATGGACAAAGATATTCGTAATGTCTAAAACAAGGCATTAATCTGTAGCTCCAAACCAGCTGCTGAAAAACAAGAGGTCAGCAAACCTAATTAAAAAGTGGCATCAAGGGGCACCTGGGTGGCTCGGTTGGTAAAGTGTCTGACTTCAGCTCAGGTCACAATCCTGGGGTCCTGGGATCGAGTCCCAAATCAGGCTCCTTGCTCAGCGGGGAGAGCCTGCTTCTCCCTTTCCCTCTGCCTGCTGCTCCCCATGCTTGTACTCTGTCTCTCTCTCTCTGTCAAATAAATAAATAAAACCTTCAAAAAAATAATTTAAAAAAGTGGCATCATGTATGAAAGGTATTTAAAATCCAGGAAACAAAGACACACATTAAATACAATAGAATGCTGCTGTGCCAGTTATCTTTTGTTGAGTAACAAACCATGCTAAAACCTAGTGGCTAAAAGTGGCAATCATTCATTCTGCTCGCAACTCTGTGAGTTAGGAATTCAGGCATGGCTGGAGTAGGTTACCGGTATGTCCATTTGGTGTCCACAGAAGGTATCTGATGTTTTATATTGGTGGCTGAGGGGGTCAGTAGTGTGCAAGACTTCTCTGTTCACATTTCTGAAATGTTGGTAGAGATTAGAAGGTTTGGCTCAGCTGGAGCGCTCTCCCACTTGTGGTACACCAAGACTGTCTATGTGGTTTCTCCAGCAAGTTAGTCAAGTCATAAGATCAGTACACAATGGGCCCCTACTCTTAAGGTGGGTGCTAGAGTTTATACAGTACCACTTCTATTGTCATTGGAATCACGTAGTTGGTCATAAGCCAACTCAGGTGCAAGGTAAGGAGAAAGAGACCTCATCTTTTAATGGGAGAGGTGACAAAGGTATTCATAGTCATCTTTTAGGGGTGGGTGCCTATACAGGAAGAGAAATGTGAGAAGGGATTGGAGATAAATGGGAATATGTTCATTAAATAATAGAGGGTCTAGGGAAAAAAAGGCAATGATGTACAATGAACTGAGAGCTATGTGCGATATTTTAAAAAATCAGATTCCGATTTTACTGGATGGAGAATCCTATAATGCTGTGACTGTCTTTCATTTAATCATTTCTTTAGGCCCATTTTTTTTCTGCCTAAACATTATGACCAATATTTCCATGATAATTGTAATGAATGTTTTAGTAGGATAATATTGGTTAGGATGGCGTGGTCCCCTTAAACTCTCCAGATTGAAACAAACATTTTAAAATCTTACCTTATGTTAAATCTGAATTTAGTCACCTGGGGAAAAATTACGCAGCAGCATTTTGCATGGATAAGAAATTTCAAAATTCTGAAAGAAAAATGGTTCCTCCAATGGAAACTGCCTCTAAAACTAAAGAGACACAGCTGCATCTTATAAACAAAAGCAATTTGCACTCATTTTCCTCGGCTCAACATAGAATGCGAACACAGACCATTGTTTTGGGTGTTTCTTTTTTTATTCTTTTTCTTTTTTTTAGAAATAAAAACAACCCATTTTTTAGAAGAAGATTACAGTTTATAGATAACACTCTATAAAACATGGTTTCATTGCTGAATCTAGAATTTTGTGTTTAAATGTTAAGAGATTAAAACAAAAGTCTAAAGAGGTATTTATTACAATGACAGACATTTTTTAGTCAATCAGATACATGTATCCAGTACCTACTAAACTCAAGGCCATTTTAAAAGCCTCTGGAATCTTTAACCAACTAAGAATATGATGCTAGGGGATTTATTTACCATTTCCAAGTCTTTACATATGAGGGACGGGACTACAGATCTTCTAAGATCTTTTCCACAAAGGTTTCATCTCTAAAAAAAAATCTTGGCAGAACTAATGAGAAAATTAAAAGTACTATATGATAAAGTCACAAATGAGATCATCAGTTAATGAATACGCATTATCCCAGCAGAGAGTGATTTTGAAGCAGGAGCAATAGGGAAGAGGGAGTCAAAATTGACCTAGAACTTGAAGAATGGTATATTTGAATAGGTACAGAGAAAAGAGAAGCACTTAAAGTTAAATAAACATCACGAGAGAGGCTAAGGAAACAGGATTGAGGAGTTGCCTAGGGCAGAGTCAATAAACCCTTTGAGCGGGCAGGGGCTGCAACTCGGGGCTGAATCCTACCCTTGGGTTTTGTTTGGCAAGCAGAGTAGTTTTCAAATACTTGTTAGTTGCCCACATTTAAAAAAAAAAAGAGACAGAGAGACTTTACCTAGCTCTCAAAGTATCTGACAAAATTGGCCCTTATGCCCGCATGGCAAAAATCTGCTGGCACTAAGTGGAGCTTGCCCACTTTCAGATGGAACATTCACTCTGCAGTTGTCCACAGTTCCCACTAATTTCTATTAAACTCCATCGGTTTTACTTATCTCTGTTCCGCACCTAGCCTGTTGTGTCAGAGCCACAGAACAGGCCCATTTTTCAAAAGTGAGAGAGATTACAAATTTTCAGGCTATAAAATTTGAATTTCATCCTGAGATTTTACGATACACAGTTTTTAGCAAGAGGTTTATGCTTTTGAAATGCATTTTTTAAATATTTAAAAATAGTTCCAATGAAGTGACTGAAGATGCTAGAACAAAGAAAAGCCTCCTCAAGAACTGGGAAAAGATAGAACCAAGAGCCAAGTAAAAAGTTGATCTTAGAGGATCTTTGCTTTTTTGGAGAGGAGAGAGAACTATAAGAACATAGGGTAATTAAAACAAAATGTTGGGCTTTGAGCTGAGGCTGAATATGGGAGAAGATACAAGACTTAGCTCCTCACAGCTCTAGGTTAGAGATCGGGCTCTCCACCTACCATTTCTGTGATTATTGCATGTTGCTGTCATCTGTTGATTGCCCAAAAGGCCACCAGAAAAGCAAGGCTCTTAGACTTATTTTGGCATGGAGGTGGGGAGGTGAGAACCACCTTGACAGTCCCATAGGAGGGTCTCAGTATGAAAAATTAGGACGTAGCCTCTGTGATTTTAAGATAAGCCTTAGAAAGAACACTGCTAGAGCTTTGGTAGATTTTATGATTTAATAGCTTGGGATGGGTGGGCATATGAAGCAAGGGTTTCTTTCTTTCTTTCTTTTTTTTTTTTTTTTTAAGATTTTATTTATTTATTTGACAGAGAGAGAGACAGCCAGTGAGAGAGGGAACACAAGCAGGGGGAGTGGGAGAGGAAGAAGCAGGCTCCCAGTGGAGGAGCCCGATGCGGGGCTCAATCCCAGGACTCTGAGATCACGCCCTGAGCCGAAGGCAGATGCTTACCGACTGAGCCACCCAGGCGCCCCATGAAAGCAAGGGTTTCTGAAATAAATCCTGATGAGAAAGATGTCATCTTGGTAAGTAAGATGTTCGCTGGTTCATAGTCTTTTCTTCCAGAAGCAGATACCTCCTGGATTAAGTATGTAAGTTACCTTTGCTTGGTGTCAGCATTTGCGGTATAGCGGAAGGAAAATATGTTCCCGGGATTGTTTCACAGAGCAACAGAGAAAGTGTATTCAGTCTCAGTGTGTTGGCTTCAGTTCTCACTCAGCCCAACAGAACTTCATTTTTCTCCTCAATAAAAAAGTGTTGATAATATCTTCAGAGAGATCCTATCCTGCCTGACCACTCCATGTAAAATGGATCTTCACTCCCTACTTCCATTATTCCATCATTGTTTCCTTCACAGTATTTAGCTTTTTAACATTTTTAACTACTTTTTTTTTATATTTAACACTTTCTTTCTCACTGAATTGTAAGCACCATGACATCAGTCCATTTCTCTCTTGCTCACTTTTTACCAACAAACTTTAGCAATGTGTAGAGCTCACAGTGGAAATTTATTGTGTTGAATTAATGAAGGGGGCACCTGGGTGGCTTAGTCAGTTAAGCGTCTGCTTAGGTCATGATCCTGGGGTCCTGGGATGGAGTCTTGTATTGGGCTCCCTGCTCAGCAGCAAGCTTCTTTCTCACTCTCTCTCTCTCTCTCTGCCCCTCCCTACCACTTATTCTTTCTCTCTCCCAAATAAATAAATAAAATCTTTAAAAAAAAAAGAATTAAGAAATGAATAGACATGCATCAGATTGGCATTAGAAGTTAGAGGATTCCAGGAGAGATGTAACATTCACCACCCCTCCCCCCACACTAAAAAAGTAGATGGGAGAGAAGTTTACATATAACTTAACTTACTTGAACAAATAGAGAAAATACTTAAGATGGTTTATTTATAAAGAGAAAAACAAAAAGCAAAAATCAATTATCATAAACTAAACTCAAGGAGAAAACAAAAATTTGTACAGGAATAGAAAAATAGCCATTATATAGCTCAGCTTGGATCATATTTTCATAGACCTAATAATTTAAATGTTGAATCAGTAACAAAAAATAATGAAGTAACTATTGAGTGATGGAAAAGGGCAACGGGCAGGAGGTAGAGGAAGGATATGGTTATGAAGACCATTACTATGGTCTGAAAGTTTATGTTCCCCCAAATTCATATGTTGACATCCTGACACCCAACATGATGGCATTAGTAGGTGAAGTAGGAGGCGCTTAGGTCATGAGACTCAGCCCTCACGAATGGCATTAGTGCTCTTAGGAAAGAGGCTCCAAAGCTCTTCTGCGATGTGAGGAATCTGGGACCCAGAAAGGGACCCCCAGTCTTCAAGCCTCCCTAACCGTGAGAAATAAATGTATGTTGTCTACAAGCTACCCAGTCTGTGATGTTTTATTATAACAGTCGGAAGGAACTAAGACAACTATTAAATTTCCACCTTCCATAGTAAAAATTAATTTGTTTTATATATGAAATATAAAAATAATTCTTTAAAAATCAACATTAGCACATTACTTAGGAATTTAGAAAATACAGCAAATACGAGAAGAAACAATTAAGAGTTGAAGATGGTTACTTCCAGGTTCCTTCCAGGAAATATTGAAGAGGGGAGAGGGGGTACATCTGGGTGGCTCAGTCGGTTAAGTGTCTGCCTTCAGTTCAGGTCATGATCCCAGGTCCTGGGATCGAGTCCTGCAATCAGGCTAAGCAGGGAGCCTGCTTCTCCCTCTGCCTCTGCCTCTCTCTCTCTCTCTGTCTCTCATGAATAAATAAATAAAATCTTTAAAAAAACAAGGGGGGGGAGAGGGAAGGAATAGTAGAAAGTAGTGGAACAAAAATAACTTTTATTACTACAAGCTTTATAGAAATATTTTCGTTTAAAATCACATATATGTAACTAATAAAATATTAAAGTCATAAAATTTAAAAGACATAACATAATAATTACTTATATAGATAATTTGGTCAAAAGACCTTATTGATGGGAGACAAGCCAAGTATAATATCAAAAGGTCTATGCTACTTTCGCATCACCGTCCGTCCCACAGACCATCAGCTACGGTGAGCTTTCTTTAAACACACCCTGCTCTTTCATGATTTCATGTTGCTGCAACATGCTTTTCCTTTGTGTCCTTCCGTAATGCACATACTGGAGAACTCCTATTGGATCTTGAAGACCCGGTTTGGAGAGCTCCTTCTCTATGAATCCCTTTCCTTCTGCGTGACAACTGCTAGGAGCACATTCTTTACGCGCTCTGAGTACTTTGAACTTATAAGGGAGTTGAATCTTTTTTTTCCTTTACCCTCTTAGTTTCAGTGTCTGAGGCCAGAGAATCAAACTGAAAAAAGACAGAGTAACAAAAGAGGAAAACGTTTAACTATGCACATACCCATGGGAGTTTCATAAAGAAATGGAGACTCGAGGAGGAGGCCAGATGATTGAGACTTTGTTACCATCTTAGCTACACAAAGGGAAAAAGGTCTGGGGCTGCTGGGCGGGAAGGGCAAGTTATGGGGAAGTGAGGGGAGGAAGTGTGTGGTAAATAAGGGTTATCTGGTTCACAGAATCTCTCAGGTGGTAAGAGCTGTCTCCAGAAATAGCTGTCTTCCTGTTACAAAGATGGCTTTATAAATGGAAATTTATTTTATTAATACAAATTTCCTTTACACAGGAGGAAATTTATACTTTATTTTTACATAGTTCGTGGAGAGGTAAAGAGCTTTTCTTGCATCTGTGGTTTTGAATGGCCTTTGGCTCAAAATAATTCGTGTGCCAAAGTGGCATATTTTGGAGTGGCATATTTTGGTTTTCTTCAAACTGTTTTCCACTAGCAGATTTTATCCACAGCCAGCGTTCTTTAAAATGAGGGAAATAGGTTGACACTGGGGTTGATTAAGGCAGATTCGTCACCTCTACGGGACAAACAATGCAAAGGTATTCTTACTGAGAGATTCAAAGCATCCTGTTTACTGGCAAAAACAGTGCTTGTTTTAATAGATAAAGGAACTGAGTTTTGTTTGCTCTTACTTAACAGAATTATTCTCATGTCTTGAATTATTTCACTTTTAAATCTCTTTCCCCACCTGAATTTACTCCATGCCAGGGATAACTTTCTTTGATTGGTCCAAATCCAATTATCCTACTTGGAAGCACATTTATTAAGATTATTTTTTTTAAGTTATTTTAAATTCAGCTATTTTCATTCTTAGCCTTCTGAGATGTGAACGTACTTCATTCAGCCCTTCAAATGACTTTGTTTCAGTACTGTGTTGAAGACAGCTCTTCGCTGGTTCACATTTAAATTCTTTTCGCCTGGGCTATTTAAATTATAATTGGCACTGACAGCCAGTGGTCACAAAGGGACCATAGTTACATTATGTGTATTCTTAGCAACAGAAAAATAATGGGAAAAAGTCACTGTAGCAGAAACACCAGGGAAAGACTTAATACAGTGTGATGAACATCTAGAACATGCATTTAACACTACAAAAATTATACTTTGTCTCAACAACAATATTCATCAATCTCATTACTCCCACAGGTAAGATGACAGTTAAAAACCGTAGTACCAGACGTGCCTGGCTGGCTCGGTCCGGGGAACATGCAACTCTTGATCTTGACTTCCTGAGTTTGAACAGCACGTTGGGTGTAGAGATTATTAAAAAACAAAACAAAACAAAACAAAAACAAAAACAAAAAAGCAACTGCAATAGTAACAGCAACCTCTGAAGCGTCATCTCTTGTTATGGTCTAAATATGACTTATTGCTTTTATTTTTCTTTATATGGTTTTGGGCGGTACTCACTAAGCACCTACACTGCTCTGAATATTTTTTCATAAAATAAACTTTCAGTATTGCAATAGAGACCGTCAAGTTTTCTGTTTCCCTTCCTGTGTCCAATACGTTTATACTACGCCACCGGTCATTTTAGCACTAAATGTTCAGCTGCGATTTGCCCCAGCCAGTCAGCTCGACCGATTCCAACTGCTCCCTTCGCTTTCACGTGATTCAGGTTCATGGAATGGACACAACACACACATAAAAGATGGAATTTAAAAATCCTTTACCTCTTTGGGCGTCTGGGTGGCTCAGTCAGTTAAGTGTCTGACTTGGGCTCAGGTCATGATCTCGGGTCCCGGTGATGCAGTTTTAGAACGGAGGTGAGGTGCCGTGGGGTGAGGTCCGGAGCCTACAGTTGAGAAAGAATTCTTGAGACGTCTTCAGTGCAAAAAGGTGGTTTTATTAAAGCAAGGGGTCAGGACCCCTGGGCAGAAAGAACTGTGGCCCCGCTGCTGCTCCCTGCTGCCCTGGGATTGTGAGGGGCAACTGATTATATATTTGGGGGTTGGGGGAAGTAAAGCTAAGGAAGTTCCAAAAGGATTTTCATATGCTAAAGAAGATTCACTGGATCCCGGAGACCTCGCTATTGTCACACTAAGGTTGTTTTTCTCTCTAGCAAGGCACTAACATTAAGACAGTTAGGAGCTTCCTGGGGGAATGGTGTACTCTGCCTGCCTCAAGTATTTGTCAATGGGCTGCAGGTTATATGGACGTTTCATTTTATCTACATTTCCTTCTGCCTTTGTTCCCCCATCACTGGGATCGAGCCCACACTGCACCAGGCTCCCTACTCAGTGGGGGGTCTGCTTACCCCCCTGCACCTCCCTCTCTCTTTTGCTCTCAAATAAATAAATAAATCTTAAAAAAAAATCTTTTACCTCCTGTGAATATAAAAGTAAAAAAAGATGAACTCTGATGAAGAGCAGTGTTTGGGCCACAGTTAGGCCCTTTATTACAAACTAGTGAGCACCCCTCCTGGTTGCGTGCGAAGGGTACTGGAGTCTGCCACCCCAAAATACGCCTTTTTGGCATATGGGTTATTTTGAACCAAAGGCCATTAAGAACCAGCAGATGCAGGAAAAACTCTAAAAATAGGGCATAAGTTTTCCTTTTGTAAAGGAGATTTATATTTACAAAGAAAATTCAATGTGTAAACACTTCTCCCTCCTTCTCCCATACCTGAAAGGAAGATTCTTAATGACTTATCAGTGGTGAGGGCACCAGCTTGAATCTGTGTAAGCAACCTTACTAATAAGACTTGTTTACCACACTTAATCGCCTCCCATAACTTGCCTCCTCCACTCAGAAGTCAAAAACCCATTTTCTTTGTTTAGCCAAAAATGTTGTATAAGGCCAGGTTCTAAACTCCCCGCTGGGTTACTCAACATTGCATGCTCCCATACGCATGCGCAGTGCATGTCCTAGTAGAATTCTGTATGTTTTTCCCTTGTTAACCTGTCTTTTGATAGTATAATTTACAGGGTCCCAGCCAGAGAACCTAAGCTGGGTGCAGGAAAAAGATATTTTTTCCCCTTATCTACACTTATTCCTAGTTGCTAAAACACACCTCCCTCCAACATTTGCCTATGCCTTTACCTACCCCAGCTATCAATCCAACAACAATTCCAGTAAGAATTTACCTTTTCGTAATTGGATGTGCAGTGAAGATAGATATACTTTGGCAGAATAAATTTTGCAGCTCCTTATAGTAAGGGAACAGATCTTTATTTTTACTCTAAATGCCTAACACAATACAATAATATCTGTTAATGACTGTGGCAGAAGTTATCTAAAACACTACTCCAGGATACATCACTTCGTAAGAATTTGGGGAATTGTTAAAATAATATTTTACAACTACCTATTGACATGGATATTTCTAAAATTAATTTCTTGTAGAGTGAGAAAAGATACTACACTAAAGTTTTTTTTTTTTTGAATGATTATTTTATTATATTATGTTAGTCACTATACAGTACATCCCCGGTTTCCGATGTAAGGCTCGATGATTCATTAGTTGTGTATAACACCCAGTGTACACTAAAGTTTTTTTGATGCAGGTCTAGTTATAAAGCCATTTCAGTGGAAGAAAAGACGATAGGTATTTCCAAGACACCAACTACAAAGCCATTTCAGAAGACCAGGACCAGGAATTCAGCCCTAAATCGACTGTGGCTCTTGGAAATAAAGAAAGGAAGCTTGATTAAAAGGTATACTCTCTGCCGTCTGCTTATAGATGCAGACGCAGAGCTCTCTACTGAACATTAAAGGAATTCTTTTTCTTAGCTAAAATAATAGGTGAATTTATCTTACTATGTTTCCTTTTATTTAACACTTTTAAGGACCTAAAAGCTATTGTTGTACATATGAATGTCATCCTTTGCATTCTGTCTTTACATAAATTTTAAGCAAATATGACACTGTTTTGACATTATAAGTTCACTGTTTCCTAATAATATACTATTATTACATTTTGTTTCTGTGAAAGCATCATTAGGTTAATGTACAATTATGAGATGCAAAAGGGATATGGTTCAGTAACTACAAGATTTCCAACTTCAATCCTTTGTCACAGGCAAAATAAAATAGCAGTAGGACAGCCTTAAGTTTAGATATATTTCAAAATGCAAAGTCATAAATAAAATAACTCTGCCCTCCTGTTTTTCAGCAGCTGGTTTGGAACTACAGATTAATCCTTGTTTTAGACATTACGAATATCTTTGTCCGTTCTTTCATTGGTGTATTCATTTTCTTCATGGTGTCTATTCTTGAACAGATATTTTTATTTTAGTCTAATTAATTAGTTAATTTCTTTCCTGATGTACTTTTGAAGTTTAAGAATTCTTTCACTGCTGCTAAGTCACAAAGATATTTATCTGCACTCCTTTTACAACTTTGTATTTTGACTTTGATATTTCTTCTGCTTAGGATGAATTCTTATATGTGATGTTGGACTGGAATCTCGTTTTTTTTTCCTCCGTATAGAGAACTCTTCACCTTATTCCACACCCCCACACACACACAAAAAATGTACTAAACAATGTGTCCTTCCCTCGATGTGTGATGTCACTTTTATCTTATAGTAAGTTATATACAACAATATACCCCTAAAATCTGTTCTCCCCCACTAACATATTTTTCTGTTCTTTATTCTTTTTTTTAAAGGTTGATTTAGCTATTGCCAGAATGATATTTCTTTGTATAAACTTTAGAATATTTTTATCTTCTTTTTTAAGTAAATTTAACTGGAATTTTTATTTAGATTCTATTGAATTTACATTTTAATTTGGGATGAGTTGACACTTTTGCAATTTTAAGTCAAGAATATGCAATTCTGTTTATTCAGAGCATCATCTTTCATCTTAGATTAAAAAAATATATATTGGGACACCTGGGTGGCTCAGTCAGTTGAGTAGCCAGCTCTTGATTTTGGCTTGGGTCATGATCTCAGGGTCCTGACCCCATCAGGCTCCCCTGCTCAGCAGGGAGTTAATCTGTAAATACTATATATTATGTTATTGTGAACAGTATCTTAATTATTATTACACTTTCTTGTTAGTGTACTGGTCACCATTTGTAACGTAAAGAACAACTAGAAAAATATCTAGGACATAGAGCAGTATTTTCTACTCCTGTATTGTATTGGCTTGGGTCACTCAGTGGAGAGGCAGGGGATCCCAAGGTTTTGGACTTCTTATGGTGGAAGCCAGAAGCTTCTAGATGGCTGAGTGGAAACAAGCAATGCTCTGAGCTGGCACACACATGTCATACACAGTCACTTCTGTCCATATTTCAGTGGCCAAAGCACATGGTCTAGCTTACTATCAGTAGAATGGGAAAGTATATTCTCCCATGAAGGTAGCTCAGTGGGAATGAAAAATCGAAGATTAACTGAATCAAACTCAATTAGCCAAAATTAGCTTTCCAAATAGGCAGAATGAGTTGGGATCATCATGCTGTTTATTCAATAAAAAGATCATTTGAAGGTGTTTGATTTCAATTAGGGAAATTTCAACATTATACATATATAATTACATGCATTAAGTTTAATTAATTCTTATCTCTATTCCAAAAGTATTTTCATTTTTTAAAAGAATTTATTTATTTTAGGTAATCTCTATAGGCATTGTGGAGTTTGAACTCAGGACCCCGAGATCAAGAGTCACATGCTCTTCTGACTGAGCCAGCCAGGTGCCCCAAAAAAGTATTTTCATTTTTAAACATGTTATTGAACATTATGCACCTTAGATTATAGAGAAGATAATTTTATGAAATAATTGTTAATTGTGATCTACTTTTACATAGGAGCTTGAAATGGGTATTATAATATTTGCTGCATGCTTTAGGATAGTTCTCACTTTATGCTGTATGTGTATATATATAAATGTATGTATTGACTTTCCTTTGAGGGGACCAGTGAGAAAACATACCTATCACCTAACCAAAAACCCATGAACCCAAGGGTTTCTCAATTTAATGTTAAGCAGCTTAATAGACAGAATTATATATTCCCATGTGTTTCAGCAAGTTTATTATTGCTAGTCATAAAGTAAGTACTGTATCTTAGATTAAAATGAAATAATCTAGATAAATCAGAACCCTAGTAAAACAAAAAATAGCAAATATTCTTAAATGTGATGTAGTAAAATATCTTTTACTAGTAAATCTTCAGTGGTAGAAAATATTCTCTGACTTCACTGTTGAATATTTGATATACTATTGTTCTTAAATACTGTTGCATAAGAAATTCAGTGTGAGTTATTTATTTGAGAAACTGGTTTAACTGAATTCCCTGGAATAGTCTTATATTGTTCTTATACTGAACTTTAAGATTATTATTTTATTGGGCTCTATATTGGTGTTTAGAGTCTTTGGCTGAGAAGGATTCTATTTATTTTTTTATTTGCCTTATGTATTTCTATAAATAGACATAGCTGTATTTGTGGGTTCTAGAAATAATCTCTAGACCTAAAGGAAGATATATTTATATATGTAATAAATTCC
Source organism: Ursus arctos (assembly GCF_023065955.2). NCBI lineage: Eukaryota > Metazoa > Chordata > Mammalia > Carnivora > Ursidae > Ursus > Ursus arctos. Next base: position 17,902,438 of record NW_026622775.1, read on the forward strand.
AGCATGTTTTTGTAGAGAATTTAGAGGTCTTTTATCAATTCTGTATATATATATATACATATATCACATTTGAAGTCATTTTAAATACCATGTAAGCATAATTTTTGTATGTATTATATATGAAATATATGCTTTTATGGTACTTGATAATGCCTTTGGATAGAGAAGGCTAGTGAAACACCTTAAAACAGTAGCAAACAATTCTAGAAATACAAACATATCTTTGAACAACAACAAGAAATCTGTCATGGAACCATCAGTCATTTTTTAGCAATAATTTGGGGAGCGCTAGAGACAGTAACCTGAATCCATGTGTTTTCAGTCAAGGGAGGCATAAGGAAAAGCACAAATTCTGGAAATTAGATTAATTTAGTAATAATAAGTCTAGCCTGCCAAACTCAAAATGCCCCAGAATCTTTCATGACATGGAACATTTGAATGTCAAAAACGCTGTCTACTGAGGCAAATAGACAGTAATCAGGTGCCACGAAAGGAAGGATCTGGGGACATTAGGTCTAAGTTTTAAGGGCTTATATCCTCCTGGCATTTATGCTCTCCAACAGTACGCTACGAAAACAAGCCCTTTCATTGTGACATCTTCCGAAAGTGCCAAAGATTGATATGGTTAAACCAATATTGCCAATTTTTTTACACTTGAGAAAAGAAATAAACACTAATATGATCCTTTGGTGGCATTGCTTTCCAGAGAATAAAATATTTTCTTGTTCAATACCCTTGATAGCTTTCATTTTTCCAAAGAATAATAATATTTGATGACAACGATGTCAATAATGTTAGAGACCAAAAATCTATTCATCTATTGAATAAGTGTGAGTGTTTTAATCTGAGAAAACAATATATTTTGGAATGCCTCCAGTTTAGGTCTTTATATAGTATTCCTTTGTGTTTCTGTAAGATTTAATACCAATTTGAGGGGCGCCTGGGTGTCTTAGTCAGTTAAGCGTCTGCCTTCAGCTCAGGTCATGGTTCCCGGGCCCTGGGATTGAGGCCTGTGTCGGGCTCCCTACTCAGCATACCTTCAAAGTGCTAAGATTCAACAAATGACAGAAAATCTTTTTGCTTTCTTTCCACAGCACTGTATGAATTTTAATTCACATGTACCTTTGGAATATCGCTACTGTTCGTATACTTCATCAGAACATTCCAACAGAGCATTAAATTGTACTATTTCCGCTTTATTATTATTGACAGGATTAGAAAAAAATTATAGTGTAAATGTGCCATATATGGTAGTTATTTCAATAGAACCAATTTGTAAAACAATAGATTGTTTGCAAAAAATTATCTTTAAATTTGCGAGATAGTGTTGTTCATTGTCTCTTAATCTTACATGCTTTACGAATAGCTGTGATTTCTTTGCCTTTGCTTAGAAGCCGTCCAAACTGAAACTGGCTTTACTTCAACACTTCAAAATGAATTCCACCAAATGGAATATAAATTGAATTGCTCTCAGGAATAAAATCACTTAGCTGCCATGAATCACAATTTGAGATTTTAAAGAGCAAAGCATTCTGATAAGAGTGTGTGTGTGTGTGTGTGTGTGTGTGTGTGTGTGTGTACCAGCAGGAAGAGTAATGCATTATTGACTGAACTGGGAAATTCACTTGGAATTCCACTTCTGCTGAAATGGAAGACTACTTTTTTCTTTGCCATGACTGATTTTGACACTCAGAGATATTAGTGTGTGATAATATTATACAACATTCTCTCCTCTCACTTCATTTCCTAAGCTTTAGTATAATAAATATTATATTACTGTATTGTGTTAAGTGATTTTCAAGTATTTAATGTATTTGAAATGGTTTAGGATGCAGATAACTTCAGCATGACCACTTCCGCCTTTTCAGGTATTTAAATAATGCCAACAGTCCTAATTTTTTAGAGTGTCAACTCCATTTGAACACATACTATCCCTGCATTTGTGAAATACAAATTGTACTATCAATGAAATTTTGGTATGTTGCATTTAAAGTAGCTATTTGGAGAGAGGAGTTCTTGAATATTCATCTTTGAAGCGGTTGGAGGCTCCTTTCTGTTATGTTATCCTCAAAGTTATTCTTTCTAATTATTTTCCTATCTTCTTTCTTGGAGGAAGATAGAAAACATTTAGAAGAGGCTGTGCAACTGGGAGATGGAGCTACCGGCTGCCTTGTGTGAAATCCCCAAACCACCAAGTGTTTTTGAAAACACCTTAAACAGAATTAGCAAAATTCTTAGATTACATTTCAAATAGATCCCTCCTTATTATTGCTTAAATAGCTTTTCATACTTTTCTCTACTTTACTAATTTTGGTAATTAATGTACATAATATGTATCTGACCAAACTGTAAGGTCCTACTGTGAAACATTTTTTGATCTTTTGTACAAAATATTCATTGAGCTTGGAAATTTCATATACAGGTGCTTATTCTGTTGTACATGTTTGCTTTTTAACACATACACGGGTCGTCTCAAAACCAGTAACTATGAGAGATGTGTGTATGGTCACGTACGACCAATTTCCAGGACACTTATTTTAAGTTATTCCTGCATCAAGCAGGATAGAGCAAACATAAAATTTTTTATGATATTTACCATGGACTAATGCTGCTATAAAGTCAATATTGTCTTTTTTGCATTTTCTTATGATAACTGGGAATTCAACAACTAAGTGAGTATGAGAAGGCCAAATCGCAATTTATCTCTCAGGATGATTGCACATAGACACACTATAAACAAATACTGGGTTCTAGTATCAGCTTGATTGGTCTGAAACAGGCCCCCGAACGCCTGTATCTTGCACTTCGTTGTGTGCGTAGTGTCTGTAAACCCCTCTTGAGTACAACCTTGCCTCGGCTCTGCTTCTTTTTGTATCTGTGTTATATATCTCTGCTTATTTTATTCTTATACTGTTAAAGGAGTGGTCTTCCAGGCCCTCTAGCTCAGCATTCTTACCAGCTACTTTCCACTTATTCATGTTATCAATTCTTCTTGAATGATCTTAAAGACAAAAAAAAAAAAAAAAAGAATACCAGCTTATTGACTGAATTTTGCAGTTTGCTTGAAATTCCACATTTGCTGAAGTGGAAGTTGGTTTTGTCTCTACCATGATTTTGAGGAATTTCTGCATTTCATCTAAGTTCTCAAACGTATGACATATATAGCTCATAATATTCCCTTATTATCTTTTTAATATCTGTAGTGATATTCTCTCTTTCTTTTCTGATACTTGTTTTTTTGTGTTTCCTCTCTTTTTTCCCCATTGAGTCTGGATTTATCAATTTTATCGATCACTTCAAAGAATCAGCTTTGATTTCCTCTGATTTTCTGTATTGCTTTTCTTTTCTCAATTTCATTAATTTCTGTTATTATTTTCATTGTTTTTCCTTCTGTTTCCTTTGGTTTTAATTTGCTCTTCTAGTTCCTTAATTTGGAAATGTTGGTTGCTGATTTTAGATCTTTCTACTTGTCTCCTACAATCTTTAGTGCTATAAATTTTTCTCTAAACATTGTTTCGCTGCAAACCACAAATTTTAATCCTACTTTAATTTTTATTCAATTAAAAATATTTTATTTCCATCATGATTTCTGTTTTGACAAATGGGCTGCTCAGAAGTATAAAGCTTAATTTCCAAATGTTTGGAGCTTTCCCAAATATCTTTCTGTTGTTGACTCCTGGTTGAATGTCATTATTGTCCAAGAGAATACTCGGTATGATTTCTACTCTTTAAAGGGTCTTGATAGCCCACAATATAGCTTTATTTTTAGCTTCTTGAGAATATTGTGCATTCTGCCATTGTTGAGGGAGTTTTATAGATGTCAGTAACATTAGTTTGGTCAGTAGTGTTGTCCAGGTCCTGTGCTGTGACCCATTTCTGACTTCTCACTCCATCAGTTACTGAAAGGATTTTTGAAGTCTCTGTTATAATTGCATATTTGTGTAGTCCTACATTCAGTTACATTCTTCTTTTGTCTCATGCACTTTAAGGCTCTGTCGTTAGATTCACACACATTTGGGATTGTTAGATCGCCTTTGAAAATGGATGCTTTTATAGTTTTGTAATTTTCCTCTTTAAATAAAGTGGTACATTAATATTTCTTGCCACTTTATTTTGCTTAGTGCTTGCATGGTACGATTTTTTTCACCCTTTTACTTTTAACTTATATCTTTATATTTAACATTTATTCTTTATAGACAGTATATAGTTGGATTTTACTTTTTCATTAAACCTGATATCTGTGTTTTAATTAGTATGTATAGGTTGTAATAATGTTATTATTAAGGCAGTTGAAGTACAACTTATCATGCTGGTTATTTTCTATTTGTTCCATCTCTTCTTTGTTTCTTTTATCTTCTTTGTTTCTGCCATCTTTTAGTTTATTTTAGTAATTTTTAGGATTCCATTTACTCTCCACAATTGTTATTTATATCTTTATTTATTTTTAAAAAAATTTTTAAAGATTTTATTTGATAGAGAAAGAGAGAGCATACAAGTAGGGGAGCGGCAGGCAGAGGGAGAGGGAGAAACAGGCTCCCCACTGAACAGGAAGCCAGATGCAGGGCTCCATCCCAGGGTCCTGGGATCATGAGCTGAGTCAAAGGTAGACACCTAACCGACTGAGCCACCCAGGCTCCCCTAATTACATCTTTGAAGAGTATGTTTAGTAGTTGCCCTCAGGCTTGCAATGTTTATCTTTAATTAGAGTATACATTCAAATCATGTTACATAGCTTCATATGTAGAGGAACTTGCAATAGTTCACAGACGGTAAACTTAGCCATTCTAGCTTAGAGTGGTCTGACGTAACACTTTTTGACTTTATGGTGGTGCCAAAGTGATCCTCATTCAGTAGAAAACATACCCCAGCTTTTGAATTTTGATCTTCTCCTACCTGGTCACACAGCGTGGGATACTCTGTCCTCGTGTTGGATGGCAGCGGCAAGACATGGCTCCCGGTCAGCCACCTGATGACAAGGCTAAACACCTGATATGCTCACAGCCATTCTGTACCCAGACGTTCTGTTTTCATTTTCAGTACAGTATTCAGCAAATTACATGAGGTATTTAATACTTTACTATAAAATAAGCCTACACGTTAGATGATTTTCCTCAACTGTAGGCTAATGTAGGTGTTCTGAGCACGTTTAAGGGAGAAGTTAAACTGGGATATTCGGTGAGTTAGTGAATTAAACGCATTTTCAACTTACGATATTCCCACTTAATGATGGGTTTATTGGGCTATAAACTGTAAGTTGAGGAAAATTTGTACCCACAATTCTTTGCTCTCTATTACCATATAGTTTGGTTTGACATGTGCTATCAACTCTGGGTGGTACTGATAATACTTTCACTCAGTTTTTGTTCATCTGAGAGCAGCTTTATTTTTTCTTTGTTTCTGAAGTATGTTTTTATTGTACATATAATTTTGCATTGGAAGTTCTTTTTCTGGCAGCACTTTAAAGATCACTTTATTGTTTTCTGGCTTGCATGGTCTCATACGACATCTACTGTTCTGCTCTATAAGATGAGTCTTATTTTCTCTATTTTTAAGATTTGTTTCTTTCTCTTTGGTTTGGAGAAGATACTCCTAGATTTCTTTCTGTTAGCTTTTTTTTTTTTTTTTTTTAATATTTGTCCTATTTTTATCCTTTGAGATCCTGGGAGCTATGGTATAGTATCTGTCATTAATTTTTGGAAAATTCACAGCCATTATTTTTCAAATATTTCTTCTGTCTTTTTCTCCGGGATTCCAAATACATGAGTGTCAGGTCACTTAGTATTATCCCACAGTTCTTGGATGCTCTTTTCTTCTTTTGTGAAATTTTACTTTTTTTTTTCTCTTTGTTTTCCCTTTGAGTAATTTATTGACCTATTTTCAAGTTTATTGATTAAGTCCCCAGCTGTGCCAATTGACTAATGTGCCATCAAAGGCGTTCCTCATCTTTAATTCTGGTGGGTTTTTTTTTATTCTAGCAATTTCATTTGATCCTTTCTTATAGTTTCCATCTCTCTGCTGAAATTACCCACTGGTAATCCATATTGTCCACCTTTTCTACCAGAGGCCTTAACATGTTAATAGTAGTTATTTTAAATTACGTGTCTGATGATTCCAGGATCTGTCTATTTGGGGCATAAGTGAATCTGGTCCTGATGATTGCTTTGTTAGTTTGTTACTTACTTCTTCACCCATCTCGTAATTTTTTGATAAAACCAGACAGTTCATGCAGGACAGTAGAGAAGGAGATAAAAACGTTTATGCCTAGATATGGGTACCGCTTTTCTTCTGTGGACAGTTATTGGAGTATTTAGGAAATCTAATCAGTGGTCAAGCTGGTTTGGGGTTTTTGTTTCTATGGTTTCCTTGGTGCCCCACACATTTCGGATACCTCCAGCATTACCTCCTGCTTGCTGGGGGCTGGTGTCCTGAGATGTTTCCTGAATGTCTCTTCGACTCACAGATTTCAGGCTTCCCTTGGCTCTGTGCCTCAGAGAAGAATTTCTCTTCACGCTCTTGCCCCTTTCCCAGTATGAACCACTGTTACTTGATAACTTGGCACTTGTTATGTTGGTGACGGAGAGTCTGCATGTGTGGTGCTGGTAGAGGAGTTGTTTCCTGTTGTTCTGATTAACTTGAGTCTTAAACACTGTATA